>NW_026863845.1:0-88261 GCF_026571515.1 Ruditapes philippinarum | reverse complement strand
ATTGTTACAGACAGTAAGAAACCTGCATATTTGACTTAGATATTTGATTAAAAGAAGAAGAATAATATATCACTATGTTCTCTACCTCTGCATAGAAAAGGATATTTCATAAAAAATAATATATCCCGAACTGTGATTTTATTGCTTAATTAAATGTTTGGAGTTCAAATGCGAGGAATTATATCAGGAGGGAGTAGTCTGATTGATATAATGATTGTATTCGAATATCATAGTGATTTCATAATGCAGTGAAATCACTTTTTTGGATATATTATTTCGATTCTAACAACAACAGATAAATACTGCCGTATCTAGTATTGAGGTACACTGCGTCTGATACTCATTTTCAGCGCCTCACATTTTTAAATGCTAATGTCACATATCTGTAAATGGTTTCGTCACATGTTTAAATACAGTGATTTTATTGCATAATAACACACTTCAGGTCCTTCTGTGTTTAATAGAGGAAAATGCGGGTTGTGTTAGAATATTATATAAATTTTGGATAAAGTTAATATTTTTTATGATGTATACCTTTACTTGATGTGTTAATTGATAAAAGCATAATATTCAGTTTAGAACACTTGAATGTATGGAGAAGTTAATTTTTTAATTAAGTATATCACAAAAATTTAAGGAGTATATATAGTCTACCACTACATGTGTCTATAAAGTTCTGCCAGAACAAATAAGAAGGTAGATCTTATTTCCTTTTTTAATTATACTTACAGAAGCAGTCATGAAATGTAAAAAATGTACAACAGCTGAAGTCGAATTAGATTGTAGAGAATGGTTTCGAAGTGCATGTGATAGAGACGGGGGCCGTAAAAGAAGACAAAAAACCAATGAAGGTGTCCAAGAAACACCCACTGAATAGAACTTTTAAATATATTTATAGCGATATTGAAAGAAAAAAGATGGCTCTTTTAATTTGGAAGTAATGTAAAGGACTTGTATCATTCTAGCCTAATAGTTCAAGAACATATATCCTAAGAAGAATAAATCATACATAAATAGTGATATAGTTAAACTAAACATTATTGAGATATATTTAAGAAACAATATCAGTTTCTGTGTTGTTCATCGGCTATTTAAAATCAGTTTAAGCTTGTGTGTTAGGCAGGATTATATATATTGTGTTTACATTGTTGCTGGATTAATGATTCTTCAGCCCCTGACCAGTTTAAAGTGACGCCATTCTGGCACTTGTATGAACAAGCTGTATACTTGGGATGACGTTTTTATGGTGCTTACGAGTTTGTGTCAATTTGTCTTATAAAACATATATCAATCTGTTGGGTCGGTGAATGTGAGATGTTACTTTAGCATCATATGAAAAGAAGAAAAAAAGTGAACTGAAACATCAGAAAAAGTGCGTTATTATTTTTGCCGTAAAAAGAATTTGAAAACTATTTTATTGAGGGAGAACAAAAAACAGCGGCATATTTGTGTAGTCCATAATCAGTGCTTATTGGAAGTTTACGCCGTTAAAATCCTTTATTATAGAAACAAAATCTCAAGGAGTGTTAGATTTACATAAGATGTACATATTGTTATTGTTTTTACTCATTCAGTATTTCAGTCGCACATATCAAATATTGAGATTATGGTCATAGCTTCATGATAATCAAATAATTTTTAGCTCGACTTTTTTTTTTTTGAAAAAAAAAGTAGAGGTATTGTTATAGTCAGGTCGGCGTTGCCGTTGCCGTTGCCGTCTCCGTTGCCGTTGCCGTTGCCGTCCGAAAACTTGTACCTGGATCATAACTTTTTTATTTCTTGGTGCATTGTCTTCATACTTGGCCACAACAACCCTTGGGACAAGACCTTTCAGTAGACCACACTAACCTTGACCTTCATCCATAAATGACCTTGACCTTCAAGGTTAAAAGTCCAATTTTTGCTTGTTCATGCTGTTATTGGCTGTTACTTTGTTATTTTTGAATGGATTGTCTTCAAACTTGAACATAATAATCTTCAAGGATATCCCTTAAAAATAACCAGTCAGACCTTGACATTCACTCATCAATGACCTTGACTTTGAAGGTCAAATTATTGAAATTTTCATTTTTTTGGCTATTATTGGCTGTAACTTTGTTATTTTTGAATGGATTGTCTTCAATCTTGAACATAATAATCTTCAAAGATAACTGTTAAAAATAAACCGAAAGACCTTGACCTTCACTCATTAATGACATTGCCTTTGAAGGTCAAATTTTTGAAATTTTCATTGTTTTGGCAGTAACTGACTGTAACTTTGCTATTTTTGAAGGGATAAACTTCATATTATAACAGAACATTCTAAAGGACCAGACCTTGTTGTTTATCAAACCCAAATTTGCTTGGGCTCTTTAATGACCTTGACCTTGAAGGTTATATTACTGAATTTTCTCAGATTGTGCATTTATCGGTGTGTGTGTGTATGTATAGTATATGTATTATATATAAATATATATATAAATGTGTGTGTGTATATATATACATATATGCAGGTATATATATATATATATATATATATATATATATATATATATATATATGCATGTATATATATATATATATATATATATATATACATATATATATATATATATATATATATATATATATCAAATATATATATATATATATATATATATATATATATATATATATATATATACATGTATATAATTGCGTCATGTTTTTCTATTTTTAGAAATTGCGTCATTTTTTCTATTTTTAGAAATTGCGTCATTGTTGCTATTTTTAGAATTTGCGTCATTTTTTTTTCTATTTTTAGAAATTGCGTCATTGTTGCTATTTTTAGAAATTGCGTCATTTTTTTCTATTTTTAGAAATTTCGTCATTTTTGTTCTATTTTTAGAAATTGCGTCATTGTTTCTATTTTTAGAAATTGCGTCATTGTTTCTATTTTTAGAAATTGCGTCATGTTTTTCTATTTTTAGAAATTGCGTCATTTTTTTTATTTTTAGAAATTGCGTCATGTTTTTCTATTTTTAGAAATTGCGTCATTTTTTTCTATTTTTAGAAATTGTGTCATGTTTTCTATTTTTATAAATTGCGTCATTTTTTTCTATTTTTAGAAATTGCTTCATTTTTTTTCTATTTTTAGAAATTGCGTCATGTTTTTCTATTTTTAGAAATTGCGTCATTTTTTCTATTTTTAGAAATTGTGTCATGTTTTTCTATTTTTAGAAATTGCGTCATTTTTTCTATTTTTAGAAATTGTGTCATTGTTGCTATTTTTAGAAATTGCGTCATTTTTTCTATTTTTAGAAATTGTGTCATTGTTGCTATTTTTAGAATTTGCGTCATTTTTGTTCTATTTTTAGAAATTGCGTCATTTTTTCTATTTTTAGAAATTGCGTCATTGTTGCTATTTTTAGTAATTGCGTCATTTTTTTCTATTTTTAGAAATTGCGTCATTTTTTCTATTTTTAGAAATTGCGTCATTGTTGCTATTTTTAGTAATTGCGTCATTTTTTTCTATTTTTAGAAATTGCGTCATTGTTGCTATTTTTAGAAATTGCGTCATTTTTTTTTCTATTTTTAGAAATTGCGTCATTGTTTCTATTTTTAGAAATTGCGTCATTTTTTTCTATTTTTAGAAATTGCGTCATTTTTTCTATTTTAAGAAATTGCGTCATTGTTGCTATTTTTAGAAATTGCGTCATTGTTGCTATTTTTAGAAATTGGGTACTGTTGCTATTTTTAGGAATATGCTTAATGTTTCTATTCATATATATACAAAATATATAAACAAAACTAATGTGACAAAACAGACCAACTAAATTTATAAAAAGGAAACATCAATATATATGTTCATACCTTTCTATGTTTGCGTTTAGAAAAAGTAAAAAGTCGAGCGTTGCCCCCGCCCGGCGGTGGCTCTTGTTACAATTATAATACTCGATACTAAATCCTGCGATTTGTGAATCTATAATACAATTATTGTTTTTGATTCGTTATTATAGGTTGTTTTTTTGTTTTATGCTTTGAAAAAATATTATAAATCCATTTTATTACCATGCCTTGCCAAATGTATAGTCAAGTCTAGTCTTTATTTTTTGCATTGATTTTTACATTGTTTTATTCTTACATTTATTTTCTTTAATAATTCTGCATAATTGCTGATATTTTTTATTTATTTTTTTCTATTATTGCATAATAGCTGAAGTATAGAGAAAAAAAAACACCCATACAAATGCAATGTTGTAGATTCATTCTCAGTTTTTAAATGGAATTTAAATCATAGCTTTTGAACATATTAAGTTTTATTATTGGCATTTTTAATTTGTTTGTTTATAAAGTTTTACCAAGGAAGCAGAACTAAATTGAATTATTACTAGTCTTTTATATCTTTTTTTAGTCAGGTATGTTTTTATTTAAAGTGAAGGTGTATATTTGTTTAGAAATGGAAGCATGAGAAAAGAATTAACAGTGATGTTTGTACAATATATATATTATTTATCAACAGAAATAACAATTGAAGATGGCCATAAGGAGTTGTTTACCAATTAATGCAATCTAATGTAAAAGTCAAAAAAATATTACTTAATGTGGGAATCTGAATATTAGTTATAGTATGATAAAATGATATAATGTCATCAGTGGGGAACTTTCTCAAGAGTGAATCTATTATATTCTTTAAAATTTTGATTTCTTAAATTTTATGTCTTCATTATAAAGATTCAGTAACCATGACAATTTATTTTCTTATTTACTTTAAATAATTATATATTAACAAAATTAACATGAGTGTTATTCTATTACCAGTATATTGTCTGTGAATTTTAAAGGAAATTTTTTATTTCATTTATGAAATGGACTTAAATGTCTATTTAATAGATTAATGATACAATTAGACTTCCTTAAACACTAAAAAAACTATTACAACATTAAATAACATAGATTGAAGACTAATATTGTTTTTTTTTTGGGGGGGGGGGGGTTGTGCACTTTTTCTCACATACTTCTCAAATATTTATAACAAAACGATGAAAAATGGATTGTTTGCTGTTATGTTATTGGGTTTTATTTGCAGTCTGCGATAAACAATTTAATTTTGATTAAGCAACAAATACTTGTTTACCGTACCATTGTCCTTTAAAAATACAAATATATTTTTAGCTCAACTATACGAAGTATATGGAGAGCTGTCCTACTCGCCCCGGCGTCCGCGTCCAGATTTCAGATTAAAGTTTTAGTGCAGTAAAATATTTTTCACTATAACTTTGTCATTTCTAAAGGCATCAACTTTAAACTCAAAATATATGTTCCTTATCATAAACCACATCTTATGTGACAAGGTTCATAACTCTAGCACCAATATTTTCAGATTTATCTCCCCTTGAACTTAGAATTTTCCTTAAAAAATACAATTTTTTACTGTTACTTCTTTATTTCTAAAGGGATCAACCTCATACTTCAAATATATGTACCTTATCATCATCCACATCTTATGTGACAAGGTTCATAACTCTAGCACCAATATTTTCAGATTTATCTCCCCTTGAACTTAAAATTTTCCTTAAAAAATACTATTTTTTACTGTTACTTCTTTATTTCTTAAGGGATCAACCTCATACTTCAAATATATGTACCTTATCATCATCCCCATCTTATGTGACAAGGTTCATAACTTTAGCACCAATATTTTCAGATTTATCTCCCCTTGAACTTAGAATTTTCTTTAAAAATTTTATTTTTTACTGTAACTTATTTATTTCTAAAGGGATCAACTTCATACTTCAAATAAATGTACCTTATCATCATCCACATCTTATGTGACAAGGTTCATAACTCTAGCACCAATGTTGCAAGAATTATCTCCCCATCAACTTAGATTTTTTTACTAGAAAAATGTTATTTTTTACTATAACTTTTTTAGTTTTAAAGGTATCTACCTCAAACTTCAAATACTTATTCCTTATAATCAATTATATTTTATGTGACAATGTTCATTGAAGTAATTTTTACAGATTTATCTCTCTTTGAACTTGGGATTTTCTTTAAGAAATATTATAACTTTGTTACTTTTTAAGGTATCTACTTCAAATGTATACTTCTTATCATTACATACATGTTGTGTGACAAGGTTCATAACTCTAGCATGACTATTTCTAGAATTATTTCCCTTGATCTTGGAATTTATTTTAACAAATGTTATTTTTTTACTATAACTTAATACATAATTATACATAATTGATTTTTCTTTCATAGTTTTGTCCTCCTTACTGCGTCCAGTATTTTATTAGTCGAGCTTGGCTGTCTCCTGTGACAGCTCTTGTTTCCAATCTTTGTTAAATTCTCTTTTGACTGTGATGTTAACTGCTGTACACAATTAACATATATTTGTTAAAAAAAATATTGATTCTATGATATACATGTATATTTGCCCAAAAAAAATAAAAAGCTTATATTTAAGCTCAATTGTGTTTTTTTGTTAATTGGAATGAAAAAATCAAGTAAAATGTTTTATTAGAAGAAAAGATGAAGGTTAATTTATGTCGGTATGACACCGGCTTCAAATAGATCTAACGATATACAGCCGATATCGGCCCGACTTGTAGCCGGGTTGCACATCCGACATCTGTCCGATATAAGAAATCGATATCGGGCCGACATAACAACTGATATCGGGCTGATATTGGACCGATATAAAATGTTTGCTGGGTCCCCGTCACGCGAAAATAGTTTGTTCATGTTTTCGCAATTTTGCCCTGAAAACATGTTCATATGACATGGCATACATCATCCACCATAGATGGTAGAAAATGACAGTTCTTACACGTCAGCCGTTTCTATTTATAGTTTAAAATGTTAATTACAGTTTATCCAGTGCGAAAAAAATCTTAGGTAGATCTACATGCAGAAAAAGTTAAGAGCTGAGCTACCAAAATATAATTTTAATTTGTAAAAGATTTAAAAGATAAAAGCATCAGCAAATAAGATTCTCAGTGAATACAACTTGAAGGTATTTTTCAGACATTTTGTATGAATATTTGGTAAAAATCATATCTATGCCGTGTTCGTCTGCTATGAAAAAATGACAGACGAATACGATTTGTAGCGTGATTGGTTTGTCTATTTCCAAGTTTTTTTAGGGAATTATCAGAAAATGTTTTCTTTTTAAATTTTATCTCTTAATGACTCCTTTTTCATTCTCTTTTTATGACAAATTTGTTGTATTAAAAAAGTATGGTTGTCTGCTTGCTGAGTGTTTTTTCTTGGACTAATATAGGTTACTATTAGTTTTAATAATTATGTCAATTATTTCTATTTCAGAACTGAAGGATGAACTCATCATATGGTACAACACCAATCACAGTTCAGTTCCTCTTTCACCACTCACAGATGATTCCCATACCCCTCTAGCCGGGTTCTACATTATGCCAGAAATTGATATACAGACATATCTGCCAGGTGGTAGGAAAGAAACAACTAGAGTCAAGTCGTTAGAGGACCTGTTTACATCTGGTAGAAAAGTTCCACGGGAAATATATTTATCAGCTGTTGCTGGATTTGGGAAAACTGCATTTTCAAAATATCTCGCAATAACATGGTGTCAAGCTCATAAAAAGGATGAAAATTACAAGCATTTTAAAGAAGGAGAATTAAAGGCTTTATCTGGCTTTGGGTTTTTATTTCTAGTGCTATTGAGAGATTCAACTACAGTCTGTGATGTCGACAAAATGATCAAACAACAAATCATAAATAATCTTCCATGTAAATCTGAAATACCAAATACTCTTTTAAATGAAATTCTACGTGATGAAAAATGTCTTGTGATATTAGATGGACTAGATGAATGGTTTCATCCTGAAAACAAGTGTACAAGAATTCCTAAAAGTATTCCACATCGATATGCACGTGAAAAGTGTATAATCTTAACAACGACCCGGCCGTGGAAGCTTGGAGTCTCAAACTTAAAGACAAGTCAAATGGACAAAATAATAGAGCTAGTTGAACTAAATGAAGATAATGCATGGCAATTTAAGCTTAACACAATGAAAATATTGAATAAAAACCTTCAAGATGGTAAACTGAAAAATGAAGTATGTAGATTTGAAGAAGAAATCAGTAATCATGACCTTGAAGATATGGAATCCACCCCTCTCCTGTTACTCTATCTTATATGTTTATGGGTTGAAAAAATTCCAATAGGAAATTCTGCAGTAGAATTATATACAGGCATTATTCAGCTCCTTCTATCTAGAACAGAAAAATTACATGGAAAGTTTCATTCATCGTGTGACACATCTCCGAGTAAAGTTCCCGAATGCTTTAGAAAACATCAACATTTCTGTAGTTACTACACGTTTCTGGTGACCATTGGGAAACTAGCTTTTAGTACATTGTTCAGTAAGAAAAAAGAGCACACATTAGTTTTTGATGAAAATATTGCAGAAAAATATCTTAACCCAGAAGATTTGAAATCAAGCTGTCTATCAGGAATATTATCAGAAAGTAAAGTGAAAACATTAATAAATGAAAGTTCTAAAATCTCATTTTCACATAAAACAGTGCAGGAATACTTTTCAGCAATATTCGTAAGTTTTCAAAATACAAGTGAAGTTCAGAAAATCATCTTTGAAGAGTGCAAATGTTTACAAAATATTCTAGACATGTCAAAAGTGTTTGTCTTTATTAGTGGTATGAACCCTAAATTTATGTCTTCAATATCAAGTGATTTGAAGCCTCTGATAAACAATGATGAAAAAACAAGCAAATACAGAACTTTGACAGGTTATGATTACATGTACAATGATCCATTACAAGACATACAAGACATGTACATTTCTTGTGCCAAAGAAAGCCAGGAAAACAAAGACCTCAAATTGTGTTTACAAGATTTCTTCTTTAATGAAAAATGTCAACAAGAAAACTACTTCAAACAATTACAACATTTATGTCAACAAAATAAAGAAAACATAAAATCAATAATGATAAAAAATGAAGGAATTTGTAGTCTACAAGATATTATCAGTTTGTTTACACTCTCTGACCTTCCACATATAGAGAAATTATTCTATCAAGGTGAAATTGTAGAAGAGGAAATAATGAGCTTGTTATTGAACCCTTTAAAATGTTTAACTGTGATGTCAAGTAAATGGAAAAATCATGAATTTGTAGCGGAACTTTGCCCGCTGTCTGCAGAGATAAATGACCGACTGGTAAAATTACAACACCTGGAGTGTTTAAATATAAGCTGTTTCACTATGACCCACGAGGTAATGGAGACATTGTTAAATTTCCTCACTAGTAAAAAATCAATGAAAGAAATAACATTGTACAATTTATACTGTAGTGATCATGGTACTTCATGTAGGGGATTCAACCTTGACCTGTCTCAACATTCACAACTAAGATGTTTAGGATTGGGCGAGATACCTGTGTCACAATTAAACATGGATGTATCATTGTTAGAGGAATGTTCTGTAGGTAAATTATATAAACCTGGTGTTGTGTCATCTTATCTCAGTCAACTACCAGCAGCCAGTAAACTACAAACATTTATGTGTTGTAATCTAGAATCTTCCAGTGACATAGAAACAATGTTACAAACATTATCATTGTTATATCATGTGAAACATGTTTGGTTGTATTACATCAATCTAGGTGAAAGATCATTAACACTGTCACCTCAAATGATCAATATTGAACGTGTTGAGTTGTATGATATAACAATGTCTTGTTCAGTGTTATATGATCTCATTACTGTTATAAACAAACTACCACATACAGTGACAGTACAGATGGAAGGTTGTGATATAAAACCAGAAACAGAATTTGAAAACTTTAAAACATTTATAAAACAATCAGACAATTTTGTTGTCACCATTGATGACACGTCTGGAGTGTACGTGTTTCAGTTTAAAACAACAACAAGTACTGAGTAACCTTAAATGAACTTGGGAGAAATTATTTATAAATAGATTATGAGACAAATGACAGGTGAAATAGACATTATTTTTTTATTTTGAGTCTGACATTTAATCAATACTTTGCTGTACATAACAATGTGATGTGAATGGAAAGTGAGTATTTTCTTCTTAGGACAACAAATGTGGATTACATTTAGATGTGTTAAACCCAAGTAAGTGTTGTTTATTTTTTCTACTTTATTATAGTAAATTATGTGGCATATCCATGGACTTGTTGTTCCGGGGCTTGGTCCAAGCATTATTAGCCTTACTATAAGAGATGTCATCAAAAATCAGTCTTGGTCAGATCATCCTGTGACCAACTCGTTACCTTTTGGGCAGATTGTCAGTACATTTTTAGCTCGACTATACGAAGTATATGGAGAGCTGTCCTACTCACCCCGGCGACCGCGTCCAGATTTCAGATTTAAGTTTTGGTGCAGTAAAATGTATTTCACTATAACTTTTTCATTTCTTAAGGTATCAACTTCAAACTTCAAATATATATTTATAATCATCAACTTCATCTTATGTGACAAAGTTCATAATTCTTGCATCATTTTTTTCAGATTTATCTCCCCTTGAACTTAGAATTTTCCTTAAAAAATATTATTTTTCACTATAACTTTATAGCTCACCTGAGCATATGCTCAGGATGAGCTATTAGGATCACTCTTCGTCCGTTCATACTTTTAAAACGACATCTCCTCTGAAACCATAAGGCAGATCATAATGAAACTTCACAGGGATGTTCCTTGTGTGAAGCCTTAACAAAGTTGTTCAAAGAATTCCATTCCATGCAGAACTCAACCATCTGGTTGCCATGGCAACCAAAAGAAAAACTTTAAATGTATTCTTTTAAAAAAACCCAAGAGTTAGAGCTTAGATATTTGGCATGAAACATGTTCTAATGAGTGTCTACCAAGTTTGTTCAAATAAAAGCCCTTGGGTCAAAATTGGCCCCTCCCCAGGCGGTCATTGATTTTCCCTATATAGTAAAAACTTAAAATATCTTCTTTTAAAGAACTCATAGAGCTAGAGCTAAGATATTTAGCATGAAGCATGTTGTAATGAGTGTCTACCAAGTTTGTTCAAATAAAAGCCCTGGGGACAAAATTGGCCCCCCAGGGGGTCTTTGATTTTCCCTAAATGCATATAGTAAAAACGTAAAATATCTTCTTTTAAAGAACCCAAAGAGCTAGAGCTAAGATATTTAGCATAAAACATTTCCTAATGAGTGTCTACCAAGTATGTTCAAATAAAAGCACTGGGGTCAAAATTGGCCCTGCCCCAGGGGGTCATTGATTTTCCCATAATAATATATGCATATAGTTAAAACTTAAAATATCTTCTTTTAAAGACCCCAAAGAGCTAGAGCTAAGATATTTAGCATGAAACATCTTCTAATGAGTTTGTACCAAGTTTGTTCAAATAAAAGCCCTGGGGTCAAAATTGGTCCCGCCCCAGGGGGTCTTTGATTTTCCCTAAATGCATATAGTAAAAACGTAAAATATCTTCTTTTAAAGAACCCAAAGAGATAGAGCTAAGATATTTAGCATGAAACATCTTCTAATGAGTGTCTACCAAGTTTGTTCAAATAAAAGCCCTGGGGTCAAAATTGGCCCTGCGCCAGGGGGTCATTGATTTTCCCTATATGCATATAGTAAAAACTTAAAATATCTTCTTTTAAAGAACTCAAAGAGCTAGAGCTAAGATATTTAGCATGAAACATGCTCTAATGGGTGTCTACCAAGTTTGTTCAAATAAAAGCCCTGAGGTCAAAATTAGCCCCTCCCCGGGCGTCAGTGATTTTCCTTATATGCATAAAGCAAAAACTTAAAAAATCTTCTTTGAAAAAATCAAATAGCTAGAGTTTAGATATTAAGCATGAAACATCTTCTAGTGAGTGTCTACCAAGTTTGTTCAAATTAAAGCCCTTGGGTCAAAATTGGCCCCACCCCAGGGGGTCTTTGATTTTCCCTATATGCATAAAGTAAAAACTTAAAATATCTTCTTTTAAAGAACTCAAAGAGCTAGAGTTTAGATATTAAGCATGAAACATCTTCTAGTGAGTGTCTACAAAGTTTATTCAAATAAAAGCCCTGGGGCGGAAGGAGGGGGGGGGGGTAGATCGTTGTTTTTCAGTATAAGTGTGCAGTAAAAAGTTAACATCCTGAAACATCTTCTAATGGGTGTCTTTCAAGTTTGTTCAAATAAAAGCCCTGGGGTTTAAACATGGCCCTGCTCTGGGTGCCTTTATACAGGTGAGTGACTTCAGGGCCATCATGGCCCTCTTGTTCATTTCTTAAGGTATCAACTTCATACTTCAATTGTATGTTTCTTATTATCAACTACATCTTATGTTACAAGGTTCATAACTCTAGCCCCAATATTTCAGCTTTATCTCCCCTTGAACTTAGAATATTCCTAAAAAAATAGTGTTTTTACTGTAACTTCTTTATTACTTAAGGGGTCAACTTCATACTTCAAATATATGTTTCTTATCATCAACCACATCTTATGTGACAAGATTCATAACTCTAGCACCAATGTTTTCAGATTTATCTCCCCTTTAACTAAGAATTTCCTTAAAAAATATTATATTTTACTGTAACTTATCTTTATTACTTAAGGGATCAACTTCTTACTTCAAATATATGTTTCTTATTAGCAACCATATCTTATGTGACAAGATTTATAACCCTAGCACCAATATTTTCAGATTTATCTCCCCTTGAACTTAGAATATTCCTTAAAAATATTGTTTTTACTGTGACTTCTTTATTACTTAAGGGGTCAACTTCAAACTTCAATCATATGTTTCTTATCATCAACCATATCTTATGTGACAAGGTTCATAACTCTTGCACCAATATTTTTAGATTTATCCCCTTGAACTTAGAATTTTCCTCAAAAAAGTATTATTTTTTACTGTTTCTTTTTATTACTTAAGGGGTCAACTTCATATTTTACATATTTGTTCCTTATCATCAATCACATCTTATGTGACAAGATTCATAACCTTTAATCCCCAATATTTCAGATTTATCTCCCCTTGAACTTAGAATATTCCTTAAAAATAAAATTTCTTTTACTGTAACTTCTTTATTACTTAAAGGATCAACCTCTTACTTCAAATATATATTTCTTAATTATCAGCAACCATATCTTATGTTACAAGGTTTATAACTCTAGCACCAATATTTTCAGATTTATCTCCCCTTGAACTTAGAATTTTCCTTAGATATATTACTTTTACTGTAACTTCTTTATTACTTAAGGTTCAAATATATGTTCCTTATCATTAACCACATAAGTCATAATCTAGTATCAATGTTGCAAGAATTATCTCCCCGTTAACTGAGATTTTTTTTTACTTTAAAAGTGTTATTTTTACTATAACGTCTTTAGTTTTAAAGGTATCTACCTCAAACTTCAAATATATATTCCTTATTATGAACCACATCTTATGTGACAAAGTTCATAACTCTTGAAGCAATCTTTTCAGATTTATCTCCCTTTGAACTTACAAATTGAAAGAAATAAGTGAACACTTCTGAACCGTGACACTCCCCTGCTATATTGAAATTTATCCTTGAATTTCACAGAGTTACAGAGCAATGTAATCTAAACTCTGAATTGTATCCAGTCACAGTCCCATGTCACAGGGTGAGAAAAATGTGCATCCCGACTGGGACGCGAACCCTCAGAATACCGTACCGCAGCTCTACCATTACTGAGCTATCTGGCAGCTTACACTATATCCCCCATAAAAAGTTAACAGTTCTGAACCGTGACATGTGGAAAAATGTTACAAGTAGCAAAAATATGAAAGAGTGACAATTATTTTTTATTTTGTCGCACTTTTTTACCTTTTGTCAGTTTTTGTGAATGAGCCCTTCAACGGCGACAATAAAAATAAGAAAAATGAGGGAGGGGAGGTAATTTTTTTTCAGTATTTTTTTGTGAATGAGCCCTTCAACGGCGACAAATGTGCGTCCCACAAATAATCTCTATTTTATTTCATTTATTTTGTTTTGTCCCCGTCAAGGGGGGGGGAGGGGGTAAACAAAAAATGGAAATTAAAGTAAAGAGAACAAACAAAACAAAAATAAATATTGTGCAGCCTGATCGGGACACGAACCTAGGATCCTTGGAATACCATACCATGGCTCTAACCGACTGAGCTATGCGGCGCCTCACTCTTTAATACAATTTCTCCCCCTTACTAAAATAGTAAATTTCGCTTCAGATACTGTCCTACTAATTGAAAATTCATCCTCAAATTTCAACAGGTTTACAAAGTATGTAATTTAACTCTGAGCTATATTCAGACACAGCCAACAGTTTGGGCTCCAAATGTCACAGGGTTGAGAAGAAAGTGCAGCCTGACCGGACTCAAACACAGGACCCTTAGAATAGGTCCGTACCACAGCTCTTACTGGCTGAGCTATCCAGGGGCGAACACATCTTCTCCCCTGAACCGCAACACATAAATATAATATTACATCCAGGACTTGCCTTTTTTTTAAAAGAAGTTTATAAAAGGTACATTACGCTCACCGCGGGTTTTGCTTTTTCCGCGGACCACCGCGGACGATTTTTTTTATCGCAGACAAACGCAGGGGTTCGTCCGCGATGAGAAGCCTAATTTCCCCGCGATCCCTGGTGTTCAGTTGTTTCCACCGCGGACAAAATTCTGACGACCGTTCTTCATTTATCGATTAAATCAGTCACCCGTTTCCCGCGGGGGAACGCCATGGTCAGTTGGTCAATATAAATTAACCTCCAAAAATAATAGACGTTTTATTATTTTTTAACGTAATCTTTTTTACACAATGACTTGAAAATTGACCACAATCGTCTCCTTAAATGTTATTATACGTTAAATTATTTGAACGGAATTTGAAATAAAAATAATTACAGCTGTACCTGTTTTTGTTGTTGTTTTAAAATTTTTGTTATAAACGTCCACAAAACTATTCGTCCACATACCAATATTTTTACAACTGAAATCGTCATTTATCACTGTCATCTTTACTTGTTCCTTTCTTGTGGTTCTATAAGTATTATTGCTGTTAAACTATATGGGAGCCATAAATATGATACTTAGTAAAAAAAGGACATTTGTGCTGATTTCTCAATGATGACTGACGCTACAGTACATGTCCTGTAAGAGGTCGATGAGTGTGAATACAAGTTTAACAAAATTCTGCAAAAAATCTATAAAAATATAAAAAAGAACAAGCAAACAAACTACTAAAACAAAAATGAAAATAAACTTCAACAGATGATACAAACTTCAAAACATATACATTACGCTCACACCTGTAATTAGATAAATCAAGAATATCATTTAATGTATATTTTGGTGAAATAAACGCTTTCTTTTAATGTTCCAAATAAAATATAAGACTTTATGATCAACATGCAAATAAACAGAAACAGTAAAACGCATCTGACAATTGAAAGAGACGTCCTGGAATATTGCCTGAATAAAATTGTTGAGGATTACGTTTTCAAAGTTTTTAAATAAGAAACAAAAGCTGGCATATAAATTGTTGTAGTATCTTTTTCATAAATGTCATATGCCGAATTTTTCATTATTTGACTTCAAGTTTCTCATTACCATGAAGTTGCGACGACAATGATTTATCTTGATGTCGAATACATATTATACATTACCCAACACAATAACAAGAAGAAGAACAAGAAAAACACTGCATTTGTACATGTACTTTTATTACAACAAAAAAGGAAGAAAACAAACAAATTTTACATATAGTTACATGTATATGTACAGTACATGTTACAGTACATGTACGTACGTATACTGATGTTTAAATACAGAAATAAATTTTTAAAATTTAAGGTTTCCACCGCGTTGACCGCCGCGTTCCTCCGCAATTTACCACTGCGTTCCGCGGGGGAAACGGTTTCAGCCGCCGATTTATGTCCGGGGTGGTGAAAATTTTCTGTCCGTGGGGTCAAGCGGACAATATCTGAGCAAATTTTCGTCCGCGGTAAACCTCATCCGCGGGGTCACTCGGGTTTTGAAAAAGCCGCGCCGAGCGTACTGTAAAGGGGAAAGGTCTTGTTTATTATAGTGCCACCACTACTATGAGACACCTTTTGCTTGCATACCATGTACCTCCAAACTCAATTCTACCTGTATGCCAGGCGCCAGGCGTGTAGAAACCGGTAACCATTCATTTTAACTACCTTGAGGCTCACGAAGTGACCATTTCGGAACGAGTCCCATTTTAAATATTCATCTTTCAATTAGCGCTCCCCGTGGGGCTCGAACCTTCAACCTCACGATCAGAAGGTAGATGCCTTAACCACTAGGTCAATGGTACCAAATACACGTACACACTGAAATATGTATTATATTACCCTTTGTTGAAATTTTTCAAACTCCACTGTTGTAAATTCCTGGATCAACATCATTTATAATGTTAACATTTAATTTTTATTATTCAAATGTTGTTTTTAGCTCGACTATTCGCAGAATAATCGAGCTAATACAGTCACCCATTTGTCGGCATCTGCGTCCATGTGGTTAAGTTTTTGCATGTAAGCTGGTATCTCCATAACTACTGAAGGGAATGGATTGAAACTTCACACACTTGTTCTCTGTGATTATCTAAGATGATTGGCACAAGTCCCATAACTCTGATTTGCTTTTTTACATAATTATGCCCCTTTTTAGAATTCTTGGTTAACTTTTTGCGTGTAAGCTGGCATCTCCATAACTACTGAAGGTTTTGTACCTTTAGCATTATTATACTCAATGAAACACCCTTGTGACAACTTTTCGAATAGTCGAGCGTTACTGTGTTCCGACAGTTCTTGTCTGACTATATATATTTATACAGGAACATATGGTGTTTTCATTGTCACTCCAACATTATCTCTTATACAAGTTAATCAATTTGTATAATTATATGCAACAAGATTAAAAATGTTTCATGCATACAAAAAGTTCATAATTTTAGTCCAATTTGAATTATCACAAAATAGATAAATACAGAATCCCTAAAGAAAGCCCAACACGGCACAATTGAAAATGTTGCAGGCTCGGTTTGATTGAGCCTGTTCATGGACGGTACTGGAAAGTGCAAGTTACCGTCCACGCCCCCTAGCACCGGCTTAAGCAGAATTCAACATTTAAACTTGAAATAGTAAAATTTTGAATCAAGAAACATCCGCTGATGTGTTCATACGGCGGTTATCATGGAACCTTCAATGTGACACTTCCGTGCCATTCCATGAAAAGCGGCGTATGGTCCCCAAGTAATAAAAAGCGTTTGCCCTAAACAAGAAAACAATGGGCGGAACTAAATAAAATGGAATTTTGAAAGGAGATCAGAGGTTATGAAGACTCTTATGTCCTACCAATTGGTAATTTTGTAACAGGGTGACAAAAATGTGCAGCCTGACCAGGACTCAAACCTGGGACACTCAGAATACCTTACCACAGCTCTACCGACTGAGCTATTAAGCAGCTTACACATCAACCCTCAAATTTCTAAGGGTAATACAGAGCTATGTGAATTGAACTCTGAGCTATGCAGTCAAGGCAACACATTGGGCGCCAATTAATATAAACAGGGTGAGAAAAATGTGCAGCCAGACCGGGATTTGAACCCGGGACCCTCAAAGTACCATATACCGTGGCTCGACCGACTGAGCTATCCGGCCACTTACACATTTTCTCCTCTAAACAGTGAAGAGTTATGAACCATGGCATAATCCTATTAATCAAATCCATCTGATCATAATCCAATTAAATACAAATACTACAGTGTATGTATATAAAAAATTTAAGAAAAGTTCTGCTATCAATTAATAAATGCAAATTAAGAAAATTGAAATCTAAATTTTCAAGGGAGATGATCTCTTGTCGAGTTGTTACATCTTCATCTAGTGATCCAAGGATCATGAGATACTAAGATTCCATCTTCACCATGCTATCTCACTCATCCACTTTATCTAGATCTTTTCTCTTAAAATAATGATTTCAGTGCCAAATAATGTGTTTTACTCTATTATCATATACCAAAATATTTTCCCAGGAAATTGTGACTGTTATAATTTACTAACAAACCTCAGATTTTTAACAAATCAAAGTCATTAAAATTAATAATTTCTTATGAAGAAACATAATTACACTAGAATTAAAAAAATCATTTTAAACAGTTCTCTCTTAATATATTTGCTGATGTTTTGAAAGAGCTAGGTTCACTAACCATGGATTTTTGCCCAAGATTTTGGCAAAAAATAATTTGATGAAAAGTTCTTGTTTTTAGGTTTTATTTATAAGTTCAATCTTTAAACTGTTAAAAAAATATGAATTTATAGACATATGTTTACATTTAGTATGTTTTATGTTCTATGGAAATACCCCTATTTCCAGCAAAATTATGAAAATTCGCGTATTTTTGGTGTTTTAAACGAAAATTAAAGTATCAGCACAGTCCAGCCCCAACAAAATCATTACACCATTGTGTTGTAATGACTCAAAGGCTTCAACTATATCAATATAAAGTTGGGGCTTGCCTGTGCTCTATTCCAAAATAAGATTTTTATCTAATATCTAAACGTTATTTTCTGGCATTAATTTCAGTAAATGCAAATCATGGAGCATGTATATTGCACTCAACATTATTATTTTTGTATTCTAAGTTGTTGAAATATGATTCATAACATATATTTTAATAAATGTTTGCAGGAAAATCATTTCTAGTAAATTAAAGGCACTTTCACTAAAATAAGTACGATTATGTTTTGGTACGAGTTCGACGGTTTCCACTGTAACGGTTGTAAACAAAACTCTGGCAGGTTAAAAGAATTATATGTAAACGCTTATAAATAAATGCTGAAATTCTACTTTTGCCTTAAATATTTCATTCTTAGAATTAGCAAGGTGTTGTTATGTAATTTTATTGATTCTGCTGTTCAAGCTATTTTATTGCTGAATACTTGATCTGGGTCCGGTTCTTTCGCCCTCACAAAAAAACAACAACAACAAACAACTGTGGTCATTTAAACACAGTGATTAAGAGGTTTTTATGTCTTTTTAAAAGGTAGATAAGAAGAATTCAATTTACTTTGTGAAAATAAAATTATCGCAAGTCTCAAAACAATTTAAAGATATTGTATATAGAGTATTTAAACTTTATAATTCCACATCGTCTGCATTGATGTATATGTAAAACTACTTGTTAAATGATGTCATAGCATCCCAGAATGTGGCTTTAGGTCAGTGGTAGCACGGGAGTCTCTCACCCAGGAGAATTGAGTTCAAAACCTTGATCATGAATTTTTTTTTTTTTTTTTTTTTTAATAATTAATAAAATAGATAGTGCTTTTTCAGTAAATAATATGTTATTTTATTAATGTATTTATTCCTTCAGATTTTAAGCATTTTAAGTCAGTGCTATTTCATAGTTATTAAGGTATTAAAGATTTGTTAGACATTTAATTGCTTAAAAATTCAACAAGAAGTTTCAAATCTTATTAATTTAGTATTATTCTCATTAAAAAATATTCACAAGAAATTGCCAAAGCAGAAAATGTGTTAGGAGTCAACGGACGAAATGTCTTCAGTAGACTTTCCCAGCTTTAGCTGTTTGCAAGAATAACTAGACAGAAAGTCTTGACTTGTCTTTTTCACAATTCAAAAGGATCCTTTTATTTTGTGCACGAAATTGCAGAGCATACATGTAAGCAGCCATAACTACATGAATTGGATTATCTACACGAATGACAGCATTGATGTGTATTAATGCCTTTCTTATGGCTGGTGCACACGTAGTTTGAATGTGTTCCGATGTCTCCACCGTTACATGGTATCTCGCATATGGACACCATGAGAAGTTGTGAGACTCAGTCAGGAGTGAGAAAATGGGCTGATAGTCTTGCTGATCATGTATCGGTATTTTGAAATTGATAGCCATTCAATACAGTGTGAAAGATAATCGTTAAAAGTAACAGTATAAGAGACAATGCTAAATTAAATTTTTGATTGTAGGCTTCCTTATGTTAAGTGTTTAATTTACACTCATTATGTAGATGTAAGGGCATATTGGAATGATATAAACCAAATCTTTACTTAGAGTTGTTTTATGTCACATAAATTATGAATACATGTAAATAAATGTTTTATGCCCTCGAAGGATGGCATATTAAAATCGAACCGTCCGTCTGTCAGTCTGTCATTCCGTCAGTCATTCAGGCTTTATACATATAGACAGTGGTGGTCATGTCCGCTCTGATTCAGTATGCATGAAAGGATTTTAATTTTTCTTTCATATATGAAATAACCATAGATGTATGGTTTGTCGCGAACAAGACTGGTTTCTATGACTTAGATCCAGGTAATTGTGGGGGTTCAAACTTTGTTAATTTTGATATTAATATACATATAGGCAGATATGGTCGTGTCTGCTCTGAAAATAATATGCATGAACTTCGGATTATATTTTTTATTTCACATATGAAATTATCATAAATGTATGATGTGTTGCCTTTAAGACCCGTGTTCCTACGCCTTAGTTTAAGGTCACTGCTGGGGTTTAAACTTTTTCAATATTTATGTTATATACATATAAATAGTGGTTGTTGTGTCCGCTCTGTAACTTCCGTATACATGAAAGTTTCAATTTTATTTAAAAATATAAAGCCACCATAGATGGACAATGTGTTGTGAACAAGACCTAGGTTTCTTTGTATAACTTATAGTTCACTGCTGGGGTTCAAACTTTGTCGATTTTTACCTACACACTTAACATGTAATAGTTGGTTTAGAACTAGAATCCTTCAGGGGCATTTGTCACGTTCTGTGACAGCTCTTGTTTTTTCTCAGTTCTCATATCGTCATGAATCATTACATTACAATTGTAATAAAAGTCTGATTTCCATAATTATAAATAACACAAATCGTTTTCTGGATTTGGCTGTATCATAATTCATAAAAGAAAATAGTATCGAATTTGCAGTTCAGTATCAAATATTACGTATACTCCGAAAGAGCATAGTACAGTCAAACATTATTTTTACTTGACAAAAAAATTCTAACGTACTTTTATATCTATAAATTTACTTAATTTAGGCGGACTTTTACACTATACATTGGAATAAGTCAACAACTCCTACCCCAGTAAAAATTACAGTGGAATACCACTGGAATACCACTAGAATACCGCTGGTATTCCAGTGGAATACCAGCGGTAAATTTTGGTGGTATTCCACTAAAAGTTTACCGCTGGTATTTCAGTGGAATTCCACTGGAATACCAGTGGAATTCAACCAAATTTTACCGATGGTATTTCAGTGGAATTCCACTGAAATACCAGCGGTAAAATTTGGTGGTATTTCACTAAAAGTTTACCGCTGGTTTTCCAGTGGAATTCCACTGAAATACCAGCAGTATAAACTTTTGTGGTATTCCATTAAAAGTTTACCGCTGGTTTTCCAGTGGAATTCCACTGAAATACCAGCGGTAAATTTTGGTAGAATACTACCAAATACAGAGCCGGACGGACAGTGCGATTTTAATATGCCCACCTTCGGGGGCATAAAAATCACTGGATATAGTAGTTGAATTAAAATACAAAATCATTCCAAAGAGCAGATATAATAGCAAATATTTTATATACATTTGTTGGATTTATATATATAATAGTAAGTATTGAGTCTCAACACATTTTTTTTAGATGTAGAATATTTCCCTAAACTAAACAGTTATTTTGGTTATTCTCTTCTGCTTTGTTTTATAATATTTCCTTGTTAAAGATGCACTCTTACTCCCAAATAAGATTTCCTAAAGTTAATAATATTGTTTTAATAAAACACAAAAAGTGCAAGAACAGTTCATGAAAGTTCCTAAACTACATTTACATTATTTCACATTCATGAAAAATGCAAGAACAGAGCAGACAGATGATACCAATCAATTTGCGGACTGACAAGTCTAAACAATATGTACTCAACATAAGCTCTAAGCTATATTGTTCAAAAAGTAAACCCACAAACATGTAAAACTACATGTAAAATTTAAAAAACTACACATCTTTGTTTAACAAGAACTAAGAAATAGTTTCTTCAATACAGCTTGCTGATTTTCAAAAGTGCAAAAACCAAGAACTTGAAATTAGTTTTTTTAGTTTCCAATGTTTCACTTATTTTGTGATTTATTTCCTTCTGATGACCTTTTGTAAGTTCTCTAGTTTTTTATTAAATACTTCTTTTGATACACCGGTTTTCTTCCTCACTAGTCTTTAAAGATTGCTGAGTTTCAAGGGTTCAAGTGGTGGTCTCGGGGAATCCTTGCACTTATTGGTCACCTTTCCAGTCCTAGAGTGGGTTCCAAGTTCCTCCACAGTGAAGATAGTCTTTGCTAATGTAACCAAGACTTCTTGAGTATCACTTAGATGTTCCACAGTGTTTCTGCCAGAGCGCGTTTTTGCGTTTTTGGCGCACTATTTTCAGCCATGACGCAATGAAATTTAGTTAGTGCGTATTTTGTGACGCAAGAATTTCACCGTCGCTGATTTCAACACAAGTCAGATATACAGACTATAAACCGTCAATTCAGTATAAAAATGTACGGAATGTTTACCGTGGGCTCCACTATAATTTTAATGAGAAATGAAATTTACCGGGTCCGTGGTCCGGCATTTAGCCTATTTCAACTAGTTAATAAACGCTTGCATTTATACGTTACTGCATATATTGAAAGCGCCCAGACAAAATTATTTATTTTGTTGTCGTCATATTCTGCGAACGAATAACTGTTCTGCTGGAAAATGCAGTCTGCGTATATGTTAGTGTTCATCTGTGCTGTTCTACAGAAATTAGAAACTTCGAAGGGAGCGATAGCGACAGGAGAATGTTTTCTAATTTCTGTAAAAACAGCCAAGGATGAACACTAACATATTTAGTGTCAAGCTTTATTTGGCCCTTGATTACGTCACTAGGCGGTACTACGAAGCACTATGAAAATTAGAAGGCGACTATGAACGAATTTCAATATAGTATCGACTTTCTTTCTTCTATGAAAATTAACACACATAATTTTTAAGAAATACAGCGTTATTATTGGATGACAAATAATCCAAAATAGCAGAGATTGACCAATTTCTTCACGAAAAATATACAAAATATTGTAAATAAAACTTATAAAGTGTTACCTGTTTTTTTTTTTTTTTACATTTTTGTTAAATTTATTGGCATGACCCTTATGAATTTGAAATGACCCCTAAAATATCATACAGGGGGTCATAAAAGACCCTCAGAAAATCAGAGC
Organism: Ruditapes philippinarum; assembly: GCF_026571515.1. NCBI lineage: Eukaryota > Metazoa > Mollusca > Bivalvia > Venerida > Veneridae > Ruditapes > Ruditapes philippinarum. The sequence continues at coordinate 65,020 of NW_026863845.1, read as the reverse complement.
TGGCAGAAACACTGGTTCCACAGCTTATAATTCGGGGTCCTCCACTTTTGTATTCTGACTCTCTAAAGCAGTAATTCGCTCCTCCATGCGCCGAATCTTTCTACACAGGCTTCTGCACTCATCCTCCCATCTAGTTTAGAAATACCAAAAAAAAAAAAACAACAATATAACGTCTAGTGTTTGAAATGACAGTTTTAAACATCACACAAATGTTACGAAAAAATGTGTTTCCATAGTACCCTTCAAACCTATTTTTATACCCCAGTATCAGGGTAATCAGTTTTTCATTAATATTTAAGAAGAAAAAGCTAATTATGCGAATTTTAATCCTTGTGAAATTAGACTGAATTAAGATTACGGGAATTTTTGGCATGAAAAAATATCTGGTTCTACTGTAGACAATTTTAAAATTGGGTCCTTGTAACCTCAACTATATTGCTTACCCGTCAGATCTAGCCTCAACCACACGACCCCCAGCAGTTCCTGCCTTTTCGATGAACTTTCACATTGGACACTGTCAGCAGGACCTATAATATTAATCACAATCAAGAAAATTCTAACATCATAAACAATTGACCAATATCTTTAAAATATCCTGATCGACAAACCGTATCATTATAATTTTTTCAATTTGCATGTTCTAAGTAATGTTTTAATACTCAAAATATCTTGTTCAAGCATGTTCAACCACTTCACATCCTGCCCCTTACTAATACAGTAACAGATTACCATGACCAGTGTAAATTTTAGAGAATTTAGTTAAATATTTAGTAGAATAAATTATAAACTGGAATACGGGCCAGTAAATTCAAAAAATCTTAAATTCAATGCCTGAGAATTCAATTGTATTCAGGTCAGTGCTACAAGTATGACACTGTTTATGCTATTTATGTTCTTTGCAAATCATCATGTGGGATTTACTTTAATGGACCAGTATTCAGATTCTCTAGTAAAAGCTTAGGCAGTGTCAAAGACAAGCTATTTAAGTTAGGCCGTATCCTGGACCACTGACCTATAAATTTTGGTGGCCCACACAACTGTTTAGTGGTCCAATAATTCCTATAAATGCACAGAAATCTAGAGATTAAATCCAACACCCCCCCCCCCCCAAAAAAAACAAAAAAAAACAACAACAACAAAAAACAAACAAACAGAATTCTGCAAACATGATTTCTGTGCCAATTAAATTTTTGGATTTAAAAATACAGTCAGTCATGTGCTATTTTCCTTGTTGATCATATTCCATTATAAAACTACATAAATTAATGGTGATATAAAAATATTGTCTCTTTATAAAAAACTTTTTTTCTAATATAAGGGAAAATTGCTAAGGTAGTGAACTGTCTGCATACTAGTGTGTTTGAGTGTCTGGGGATAAAAAAAACTTGCTACCATGCATTTTTCAAAAAACTATTTTAAACTAGATTCTCATCTTTTAGAAGGCATTAGCAAATAATTGTCTGCAGGGAAGCAGAACCGTCTTCAATCTTCAACGATGCTTTGTTTTTTATTCATTTTATATCGATCATTTTCAACAACAAAGAAATAAATACAAACGGGTCGCGAAAATATGTGACAAATGTCCGTTTACGCAATATTTCCAGTAAGGTTTAAGTATCTAAACTGTAACTAGGAATGAGCTGGAAATACAATTATTATTTCTATTGTTACAGTCGGCATTTTGTTACAAAATAATGCTTTTAGAAGTGAAGAAAGGTCATTAAAATAATTATAGACTCTTCATTTTTTTCTTGGAGGAGTCATAAACACGCCGGTTCAGTTTGGAAAAAAAATCAACTGGTGCATTTATGATAATACTCACAGTGAATTTCACCGATTGCAGCTTTGAAGGTCTTCTTCTGATAATTTGCTTGAGCAATTTCACCTTCCTCGTTGTATATCTTTATTGGGGAGACGATATCATCAGTTCACTGTTGATTTGAGACGAAGTTTTTGCCGTCTTTGAATATTGCGCGCTCAATAAACCTGTGTACTACGCAATAAACATGTGTACTACGTCAATAAACATGTGTACTACGTCAGTAACATGTGCTCGATTTTCATAATTTCGTGTAAATCCGTTGTTTTTTGCCGTCAATACAATGACCATACATGCCATAATTTTTAGACTCATTTCCGGACACTTTTCATTTGAAGGTGGGCATTGATCAGCAAACGTATTTCTTTTTTTTTTTAATTTACATAGTAGCATACAACCTATAGGCCATATAACCGGTAATTACAACTTGCAAATTTAATGACACCATAAAACAAAAGTCAGAATGTCAATAATTATTAACTGTTTTTCTATCTTTTTTAAGTATTTAGGCATCGTTAATTCAATCAGTCACAGAAAAGAATAAAGCTTTGTTAAGTAATGACAATTACCCACGTCGTTTACATGTACCTGAAACATTCGCTGAATCTTGTATTTTATCACCTCATATTTAGCGGTAATTTTCACGGTGTTTGACCACTAATAAATGTCTCCAGGCAGATTAAATTTATACTGTCCAGTTGGCCAGTGTATGACACCTTCACTCAGGAAGCCACAAGGGGTAATTAATCTTTTAATTAATCAAAATTATTGCCGATAATTGTTTGTTGGAAGGGGCACGTAGATATACCAATCAAAGGATTAGTGTCACCATTGCATTGCAATGCTGTTAGGGGATAATCGTTTGTTATAAGCGTTCTAGATAAGTTTACAAAAACTTGACAATTAAATTATATAAAAAAAGTAAAATTTCTTGCTTCAAAGTAGATTATTTTAGATTTTTTTTTTACCGGGACATAAATCATCTCCGGGACAGACACCTTATTTCAGGGATTGTCCATGGCATGTATGACAATGACTGAATAATTTTGATTATATCATTGAGGCCTACAAATTTTATTTCACAAATCTATTATTTTAAGCCCAACAGGCACTTGAATTTCAAACAAAGCTACCGTAGTTTCCAAAAATTTTGTGTTGCTACTTCATCAGTATACGTATCCAATATGTCATGAATTATGCCTATATTTATCGTCTTGGTTAGCGTAAATATACAGATATTGCTCGAGTAAAATCGTTAATGTTTGCTAGGTAAGTAAAGGGTAAGTTATCATCGTTAATTTTCGTCAGCATCTGAAGTACATGTTAATATGACCTGCCACATACACTTTCATATTTAAAACAAATAAAGAAGAAAGCACTACTGCAGTATATAGATAGATAAGTTGTTTGAGTAAAAATTGGGGAATTTTATTAAAGAATCGACTGATTGAATTTCCATGGTCAAGCAATAAAAAAAAATACTGATGTCTTTATTTTATGCAAAAAACTGTTTTGGGCCTGTGCTAATCTGCCCAGGTCTTTATCTATTTCTTGACCAGTAATCATTCTATTTCTGTAGTTATTTAATAACAAATCATGAACACATGGTCTTCATCAAAAGTTCTTCAATAATTCATGATCCTAAGTTCATGAACCTTTAAAGAATTTGGTTTCGTTCTTTTTATGCCAATGAACAGTTCATGAACAAGCTTGTAGAACTGTTCATGAACATAAGTTCTTGAACAATCATTATGAAGTCTTTAGGACCAGTTCGTGACTGTTCTTAAATGTATTGAAAAGTTCATGATTTCAAGAACACTATTTCACAGGGGGGATCGATATACTGGTTTGAACCATGACTGTCTAATCATCCAGTAAATTTATACTATGATTGTATTTCTATCATATAATTGAAACATTATATTATTCAATTGTTTTTAACTGTGAGTAAATAATTCAATTACTTAATTGTAATGACTATATTGATTATGATGTTTACCCTAGAATTCTATTTTTGACCTCAGATTACCAACATGTATACACACAAATATGATCAGAGACAACTTGGATGGTACTTTTTTTCATGTCGTAATTGTACATACCAATGGTAAAAATTAGTCCACTGGAAGTGTCCTTATTAAATTGTATATATATTATAAAGTCACCAAGTTCACTGGAAATCCAGTGGTTTACAACTGAAATTAATTTGACCAGTGGCATACCACTACTCAATATAGGTTACCAGTGAAAAACCAGTGGAATACCAGTGGAATTATAATAACCACTGAAATGCAGTGTTATTCCACTGGTATTATGTAGTATTCCAGTGGAATACCAGTGGATTTATGGTTACCACTGGAATACAGTGGTATTCCACTGGTATTCCACTGACATTTTTACTGGGGTAGTATATACATTATACTATTTGCTTACATGTATATAGTTACTCACTGTCAGTGTAAGTTTAGTTAGGTTAGACAGAAATACCTATCTGTTTTGTGTTATTATAATATAATAATAATAATAATAATAATTATCATTATTATTATTATTATTATTATTATTATGTTCAACGTCCTTGTCTAAAGACTGACTAAAAAGGCCGTTAAAATTGCGATTGATTCTATACACCCTTATTTTAAGCGTAATGTAAGAAGTAGATGAATATAACAAGCAAATTAGACATTTATTTTTAAAAAATGAACAAACTTACAGTATTTAATAAAGTAAAAATAAATACATTTAGTTAGGCGAAATATAATATGCATGCACATTTTTACTTCTAAATATCCGAATTTGGAATATCCGAAACGAGCCCCATTTATCTTTTATATTAGTTTTGTGACACACTAGTCTAATTTTAACTAAACTATAATTTTGTTTACAATATATAAGAAATATATTGCTATCTTTATGAGTTTAATTCAGTCAAACACACAAATTTATTAGTCTTGTATGAAAATTGTCGTCAAATTTGTGATTTAATTGAATTAAGCAGGTGCTCTAATTATGACGTCATTATGTCGTCATAGTAACCAGAAATGCCTAATAAATGTCTATTTTGAAAATGTAACACATTGTACTATACACCTTTAGGTTTTTATCAATATCTAAGATGGGGCCATTTTTGGTGCTTAGTAAACCTTGCTCTTTACCAAGTTATTAATTTAAATAAATTTATTCATTTATCTTTGGGTTTTCTTTTCTGATTTAAAGTCCTATGAATGGTTCAGTTTTATATATTTTGAATCATTTAGCCACAGGCAAGCATCATAATGTCTCTGACTGGCGAATACTTGTACTCAGGATTTGTACTCGAACTATTTTCTTATCAACAAGCCTATTTAACCGCAACAATTAGAAAAACCAAAATTAAGGTATATACAGCCAGTCAAAAAATAATATTTCTATCCATATATTCATCAATTTCCTGGACTTCTATCTATTTGATGAATTTCTTCAAATAGTAAATCTTTCATCTTATTTTATTCAACATATAAATATTAAAAATTTATTTGTATGTTTATATATAGCTTGAATAGTCTGTAATGACTAAGATAGACAGATAAGAACAAACAATTTAGTAAACATGAGTTACATCCCTTAAAATGAAGAAAAAACTGAAACCCAAAAGAAAGTGCCATGAACAGCAAAATTATAAGCATTTGACTTATTTTGGCAGATAAACCAAATAAAATATTTTGAATCTATAAACAGTTATGTTGAAATATCTGATTTAAATGTTTTGTTTTTATGAAATGCTGCAGACTTGGTTAGCCAATTAGAAGGTAGTGGTGATAATTATGGGTCAAAAATTAATCAAATGTTTAAATGCATGATATCATTTTCAAGGGATATTCTTCTGATATGATTTACTTTTAATAATGGGTCATTATCAATTCAAATGTTTCTTTGATATCTATGCCCATGCTTTATGTAAATAATAGATTAATGACATGCCAGCTAGATACATTGTATCTCAGTCAGTACAGCCCACATGTACATGTATGTATAATATTCTGAGGAACCCAGGTTTGATTCCAGTCAAACACATGTATAATATTCTGAGGATCTCAGGTTCGATTCCTGTCAAGCGGCATATTTTTCTTATCCTGTGATATTTGGTGCAAAATGTAGAATATAGTGCTTATAAGAAGTATATTCTGTTATTCATGAAATGAATTGTGAAAAAAATTCAATATGGTAGGAATGTCACAGTGTAAACTGTTCAATAACAAACCTTATATCTCATTTGGTAGAGCTGTGGTATTCAATGCATGTCAGGTTTGAGCTTCACTTAGGCAGCATATTTTCACCCTGTTACTTTTAGGGATCCAATATGAAGCTATGGTGATTCAAGTCAATTCACTTTGTCACTTAAGTGTTCCAATGAATATAACAAATTTCAATAAAGTGGGGGCTATGTCAATGCAAAGATGAGAGAAAATGTTTAAGCTCACTCACAGTAGACCTGGGGTATAGTATTTAAAGGGTTCTCTGTTTTTTGGTAGTCCAAATGGTTTCCGAGTGATACTTAGAGAATGCCTAGGCTTATGAACTTCATATTAGTATGTGAGTGTTGTGTTCATGACCAGAAAATGACCCTAGTAATTTTGGGGTCATGAGGGCAAAGGTCAAGGTCACATCGACCTTGTAGGTAAAAACGGTTTCCGATGAATAACTAAAGAACACTTAGGCCTAGGAACTTCAAACTTGGTATAGTAATTGATCACAACAAGCAGATGACCCCTTTCGATTTTGGGGTCAAGGGGTCAAAGGTCAAGGTCATACTGACCTTTTAGGTAAAAACTGTTTCCAATGAATAACTAAGAAACGCTAAGGGCTAGGAATGTCAAACTTATTATGGTGATTGTTAATGACAAGTAAATAACCCATTTTGATTTTGGGGTCAAGTGTTCAAAGGTCAAGGTCACATTGACCTAGGTAAAAACAGTTTCTGATCGCTTAGTCCTAGGAACTTGAAACGTGGTATGGTGATTGTGTGTGACCAGCAGATGACCCTATTGATTTTGGGGTCAAGGGATCAAAGTCACACAGACCTTGTAGGTAAAAACGAATTCCAATCAATATCTTGACAAACCTTACGCTGTTGGCCTTCAAACTACTTAGATGCATCATACTTGACCAGTAGATGACCCATATCGATTTTGAAGTCAAGGGGGTCAAATGTCAAAGTCAGATTGACCTTGTAGTCAAAAACAGTTTCCGATCAATAAATTGACAAACTATTGGCTGTTTGCCCTAAAGATTTGTAGGTGCATTGGTCTTGGCCAGAAAATGACTTTTTGGATTTTTGGGGTTAAGGGGTCAAAGGTTAAGATTATATTGACATTATATGTAAAAATCTTTCTGATCAATATCCCAACAACTCATGGTCCCTTTACCTTCAGGCTTCACAGGTTTATTGGTCTTTGCCAGTAGATAACCCCTATTTATTGAAGGGTCAAAGGTCAATGTCTTATGATATTGACCTTGTTTATAAAGACAGTTGTTGACCAAAAACTTAACAACTCAAGTTGCCTTGGTTGATTTTTTTTATTAAACCAAAGATGCTTTTGGTATACACATTTCAATGTCTTATGTAATATAACAACTTGGCTGTCATTAATAAGGCCTACATGATTCATAAAATGTATGCATATGTTATTTGGTAAAATTTGTGATAACTTTGTCATATATATTGCTGCACACAACCTTTACAGTCACAATGACCTATTAAGTAGTCATGACCAGTAGATAACCCCAGTGTCTTTTCTAGGATTCGAAAAACAGGGGGGATTTTTATCGAAAAGTTAGAATTTATTACATTTGTTGACCTCTTTCCTTCTTTCTCTATGTAAAATTTCCCCCTGCCACTGATAGTGGGGAATTCTAAAAAATATGGGTGAATGCCCCCATCCCCCAACCTAGAATAGACACTGTAACCCTTATTGACTTTTTGGTCACTAGGTCAAAAGTCAGTAATAATAAATAACCTGATCACATGACTAATGGACTGTCAATAGGGGGCATACATGTTTTACAAACATATCTTGTTCAATTTAACCTACTCCATAGCTCACTAAATTAAAAATATCAGCTATCTTTATTGTTTTGGAAACACATGAACAAATTCCACCAAATATTAAAGATGTGTCAATTTTCCGGAGTTTAAAATACCACAGGAATGAGATATTTGTATTCAATATTACCACATTAAATCAAATACAACTTTATCACTCAATATATTTTTAAAAAAGTTCTAATAGTTAACATCTATCCCTAGTACTTGGCATGAAGGATAAATTTTAAAAAAAACATCAAATTTCACAAAATAACAAAACAGCCATATTACTTTCCCTATGAATCCTGAAGGCAAAATAAGGTACAACAATTAATATATGTATTTAAAAAACAACAGCAAGATTAAAGAAATTCAACCTTAATAGTTCTAATATCATATCTATTAACATCTCTTATTTTGCAACACAATAAATAAAATCCCATGTTCTTTCATCAGATATTAATCAAATGGTAGCCTTTTACCTTTAATGACCTATGAAATTAAGCAAAATCACTTTTCATAATATGCACTTATTTTGGAAATCTACAGTCCAAGGGAGGTAACTGGATGTATCTCAAACCTGCGAATTCTTGACACACGACTTAATAATTAAAGATTTAAGCTCTACAATCAAGTTTTACATATCTTAATATTACGGATGATAGAAATACAATATTGGCATGAGTGAAGGCTGAGGTTTAGCATAACGACCAACATCAGCAAACGCTGTGACCAACCGAAAACCTCCCTGACCTTTTTTTATCAAGAAAGAAGGGTTTAAGTATTCAACTGTAATTGGGATATCTTCTGGGCGCGAAAACACTCCTTGCTGTTCTAAATCATCGAAGTGTTCTTGTAGCTCAACTAACTTATCTCTTGCATATTGAGGTAGGCGTCCTTTACGCTGAGGTGGTTGAACAGGGCCCATGTTAACAACTGCTTTGAATGGCCCAGAAAAACCATTATATCCAGACAGAGTCTTATCAAATACACTATCATATTGCTCTAAGATGTTCTGGAAACACTGGCGAGTATTTTCAGGTAGTATAGCATCTGGGTCAACTGATACGGTATCAGAGAAATGATTATTGGTAGTCATCTTGGCATGACAAGTACGAACCAGGGGTGTGTCTTGAAAGTCTTGAGCTTTTGTATCATAAGAGTCAACAGTGTGGCGAGCTTGACAAACATGTTCATTTTTATGCACATGGATGGGATTGGTCGTTGAATTCAGTAGTCTTACTTTACCAGACACTGCTTCAATAACTTGTGGAAGTGGCCATTGTTTGTTACTGGATGCTCCGAACTTGGGCTCTATGGCAAGTGTGCCATCTGGATCAATGTTGTCTGGCAAAGTGACCTCCAGGTAAGATCCCGGCCATGTAATTGAAGACATATTGGAACTTGACCTAAGGACAAAAGCTTGGGTCCTTCGAACACTGTGAGAAACCGAGTCAGGTACCTCTGGTGCATAAAACACTGTATCAGAACCATGAATAACAATTTGTTGCTTTGCAGGTCTAACCATAATGTCATTTGTTGCCATGAAAGGTATTCCACCAAGTAAATCCACATCCAAGTTTTCAACCACTAATGCCTCAACAGTTAAACTCTGTTCGCCACGAGTAAGAACTATATGTGTCTCGCCAGCCACCTTTAATGGGGTGGAACCATCTGCCTGGAGTGCACGTTGATTGCTTTTCTTAATAGGTACTCCCATATAGTGTGCAACAGACAATTTCAACATGTTGATTTTTGCTCCAGTATCTAGGGTAACATTCAGAGGAAAATGTTTATAAAATGTTTTTAATGTTGGAGACTGTTTGGTGCTTACACGTCTAGAAGTAGCCGAATGTATACCATAGCATTGAGATTGCTGATTGTCATCTTCGTAAGACTCTTGATCGATTTCCGGATCCCCCGCAGTTTCGTCCGAGACAGTTTGACGAACACTTGAAAGATAACGCTTGTCTTCCTCAGGTAAGAATTTGCATTTGCTGAGAAAATGATTGAATGATCTTCGGCCAGCTTGTTTACATAAGGGACACGAAGGGGTGGCACGAGAGATTGATCGAAATTTTCCGTTGTCTTTAGAACCTTTAAAAGCAGAACGCATGACTTTTGCATCAGCTACGGCATGTATTTCGTCTAGCAAACTGTCTAAAGCGAGAGAAATTTCAGGCTTAAGTGTGGCTAAAGTCCTTGAACGAAGTTCTGTTCCGTAGCGCTGTTTTACTAGTGCCGGCAAACGATTGTCTATTAATCTCAACCATGTTAATACAACCAAGTTTTCGACTGTTGGGGTAATCTCTTCGTCTTCATCTGGTACAGTTCCCATATGAGATAGGCCACCATCTTTTCTTTAATGTGTTATCTTCGATAAAACTTGATAAACGCTGGTATAAATCCTCTGGTCTCTCTCCTGGTTGAAGTTGTATACTGTCAAAATCCAGAAAATGTGCTCCTGTTGACTGGAATCCGAAATGTAAACGAATTGTCTGCCAAATAGTTTTTATTGACGTTGCATTTTTCACGATAGTGTTACGAGAAATTATTGGCAGAAGTTTGCAATTTGCCCTAACATGAGTTCTAGATAAATCACTTTTTGTGCAGCTGTGCGCCTCTTTGCCTCAGGAACTGATTCGCCATCATCAGTAAATCCGCGTTCTGGGTTTGTGTTTGTTTTTCGCTCCCACTGAAATCCCTCAACTAGGAACGGTGCAAAATTGGGATCCAGGGACAAAGTATATTGTAAATTTTGTCTCCAAGACTCGAACGATGTAATAGTTTCTTGTTTGGTCAAACACCATTGCTTGGGTGCACGTACTTGAGCCATTATTGTAAATGTTTATGTGTTTTGTCACTACGCAGTAGAGTAGAACTATCCGTTTTTTTAGCTCGACTTTTCTATGAAAAGGGGAGCTATCCTACTCGCCCCGGCGTCGGCGTCGGCGTTAGCGTCGGCGTCGGCGTTGGCGTCACACCTTGGTTAAGTTTTTCGTACCACCCCACTTTATTTCAGAAGTATTACAAGTATGGCTTTGAAACTTACCATACTTGTTCACCATCATAACCTCCATCTACAGACAGGAGTACATAACTCTGTCAAGGTTTTTGACAGAATTATGGCCCTTTTTTGACTTAGAAAGTGTATTGAGCTTGGTTAAGTTTTTTGTACCACCTCACTTTATTTCAAAACCATTGGAGGTATTGCTTTGAAACTGACCATACTTGTTACCATCACGACCTTCATCAACAGACAAGAGGACATAACTCTGTCAAGGTTTTTGACAGAATTATGCCCCTTTTTGACTTAGAAAATACATTGAATATGGGTAAAATCCACTTATTGCCTTAACCCTTTGAGATATTGCTTTGAAACTTTTAATGCTATTTCACATCATTACCCCCATCTGTACGCAAGAGAAGGTAACTCTGTCAGGGATTTGTTTTAAAAATTAAGGCCTTTTATCGACTTAGAATCTTGGTTAACTTTTTTGTACCAGTCAACTTTTTGACTGAACTGGTTGAGATATTAAATTGAAAGTTGGAATACTTGTTTACCATCATGGTCCCAAAAACATGGGCAGGAGAAGGTAATTCTGTTAAGGATTTTATTTGAATTATGGCCCTTTTTGACTTAGAAACTCAGTTAAAATTTTCATTCTTGTCCACTTGTTGACTTAACCATTTGAGATATTACTTTGGAAGTTGGAGTTCTTATGTGCCATCATGAGACCTATCTGTAAGCAAGAGAAGATAACTCTGTGAAAATGTTTCTTGATTTGTACTTAGAAATTCCTAGTTAAAGTCTTGTGTGCCCTTAACTGTCAAAGTTTTGTTTTATAGGCAAGCACTAAAAAAGTCGAGCGCGCTGTCCTTCTGACAGCTCTTGTTTGCACTTATTTTGACGTGAAATGTCCACAACAGTGTCCGCAAATTACTGGGTTGCAGATTAAGAGTGAGTCCTTTTCCTGCTGCCACCACGCCAGTAAGGTTTAACGGTATAGAAACACACAAATATATGAGTTTTGTAGTTTATTAATATTGCCTAAAGAATCGGCAACAAATGGCGTACATGTAATACGAAGGGGAACAACTCTTTCACAATAATGTTCTGTTGTCACAATAGGGACTACGATGGGATACCAGGCCGACCACAATTGCTATCTAAAACAACCAACAACTCAGAACAGAAAAATATATACAAATTTATTTACAGAAATGAATATTTATAAATGAAAAATGATTGTATATGATAAACTACTATGATAAGTCACTGCACAAACAAACACTATCAACGTATCTCAGTCTATTTCTCCCGTAAAGTTTCTGTCATGATGTATCAATAAAGTGGTGGCGTTGTTAAACAAAATTCGTCACAATGGCGGGCGTCTTGTATGAAATCTTATCAAGCGTAACTGTACTTCCTACAGTGTTGGCACAGTTGATAGGATCCTAAACAAGGGCATGCGTCACCCTTTAGCCATGGACATACGTGTGGAGGGCCCGTGTCATCTTCGGGTGTGTCCTCAAATAAGAAGCTACAAAGTATAAAACATGATAAGTTCCATGATAATCAAACATAAGGGTATAATAAAGTCCCTTGGAAAAGACTCGACCTTTGTCGGTTTCCAATAAAATAACGTGCTTCTTTGAATAAACAAAATGTCCACTATAGTACACCATACATTCCGTGGAACAAAAATTCAATCACATCCGCATAATACTGCGTTGCAAATATATTCAAATATACGCCACATAATAACCACCAATAAATAAACGTCTTCCAAAATCATGCCACTGAAGATCCTTCTCTAGAGATACGTTAGTTTTGATACGTTGTATTTACTTATAACAAAAAACTGATGATAAATGAAATGAAGTAAGATGATAACGTAAATTAAATTGATTGAAACAAATCATTACGATACTGCAGCATTTTACATAAAGTTACACAAATACGGTAGAACCATAATAAATTATTTATGAATTGATATATATCTATAAAATATTCATGGCTCCTATACAATTACAATATAATTAAAACTTCAATTAACATACATCAATTAACATGTCTCGGTATAAATTTGCATAAGCGAAACACTAGAATAAAAAGAGCTTTTAAAATTTAATCTGCAAAAATTTAGAAAACAATAAATTACTGCCAAATAACTAAACCTGAATCAAATAAACTATAATTCTAATAGAAAATAGTATTTACGAAATAGCAAAAATTTATGAAACAAAATCACTAGAAAATTAAATTTACCTTGTACAAGCTGTAATTTTATGACAAATATAATTTGTCTGTCACCGTCATAGTGACCTGTATAACGTCCAGTGCATTGCAATATGTCACTTAAAATTTAGTCAATATATAGCAAACTACTGAGTACTGAGCGGGAAAACGGATCGTGCAAAACATGAAAAATCGATTTGCACGAAATAAAGCTGGGACGGCGGGAAAAATAGTAATGTAAAATAAAGGCCCGTCCTTCAAATACAGACATAATACATATATCTGGTTCATAAAACAAAAATGTAACTTTCTTATTACTGAAAGGATTTTTGTGAAATAAACGGCAAAATGTTTAAATTGAGACATGGAAATTTATGCAAACCATAAAAATACTCTAAATAATAATTTCACCCGAAAACTCTAAATTAAACAAAAGATGATGCAATCTCACATCAATGAATATAGAGTAAAAATGAGGTTCGGCGTGAAAATATAATGCAAGATTTTACAAACGTACTTTCACTTTGTGACATCTGTATATGTCCGTACCATACCGTACGCTGACAAACCGTACCTGACTACACTATGGCGCTACACCTAAACTAATAAAAAAAGCGGTTAAAAATCTATCTCATTAATATTGTTGATAAATGGAAGGTATCTTTATAATTCCTTTATTTTTATTTCAACTCATAGAAAAAGTCTATTTTAGCTTTTGTAGTAATTATGTCTCCCCCACCTCGGGGGGAGACATATTGTTTTTGCCCTGTCCGTCCGTCAGTCCGTCCGTCCGTCCGTCAGTCCGTCCGTCAGTCCGTCCGTCCATTCTTCGTTTCCGGACGATAACTAGAGTTCCTTTTGACCTACAGCTCTCAAACTTCATAGGATGAATGGTCTTATTGAGCAGATGATCCCTATTGTTTTTGGGGTCAGTAGTTCAAAGGTCAAGGTCACAGTGACCGTTGGTCAATTTCTCGTTTCCGGATGATAACTAGAGTTCCTTTTGACCTACAGCCCTCAAACTTCATAGGATGATTGGTCTTATAGAGCTGATGATCCCTATTGTTTTTGGGGTCAGTAGGTCAAAGGTCAAGGTCACACTGACCATTGGTCAATTTCTCGTTTCCGGATGATAACTAGAGTTCCTTTAGACCTACAGACCTCAAACTTCATAGGATGATTGGTCTTATTGAGCAGATGATCCCTATTGTTTTTGGGGTCAGTAGTTCAAAGGTCAAGGTCACAGTGACCGTTGGTCAATTTCTCGTTTCCGGATGATAACTAGAGTTCCTTTTGACCTACAGCCCTCAAACTTCATAGGATGATTGGTCTTATAGAGCAGATGATCCCTATTGTTTTTTGGGGTCAGTAGGTCAAAGGTCAAGGTCACAGTGACCGTTGGTCAATTTCTCATTTCCGGATGATAACTAGAGTTCCTTTTGACCTACAACCCTCAAACTTCATAGGATGATTGGTCTTATGAATCAAATGATCCCTATTGTTTTAATGGTCAGTAGGTCAAAGGTCAAGGTCACAGCGACCGTTGGTTAATTTCTCCTTTCCGGATGATAACTAGAGTTCCTTTAGACCTACAACCCTCAAACTTCATAGGATGATTGGTCTTATTGAGCAGATGATCCCTCTTGTTTATGGGGTCAGTAGGTCAAAGGTTAAGGTCACAGTGACCATTGGTCATTTTCTCATTTCCGGATGATAACTAGAGTTCTTAACCTTAACAATAGAAACCATCCATAGACAGCCTTCATTGAAGTGACTACCGGGTATTTACATTATCTTATCTCCATTTCCATTCCTGTTTCCATTCACAGTTATTCTCAGCAGTGGGGGAGACATGCGCTTTTTTACAAAAGCATCCTCTAGTTTTCTTTCTAATTAAGTTGATATTCTTACTCACCTATAACTAGATTAAGAATAAATATGTTTTAGGCTGAATGGCAGTTGGGGACATTCTATGTGCTCAGTCCGGTTCACTACCTGGCCGGGAGGGGACAACACGAGATGTCTTCGGGGGTGCCTTGCATTATCAGACAGGACATTACATTACATTGCATGTTAGTCGTAGCAATCTTGAATCCATGACTTCTACAGCTAACAATAACTTTCCATAGCAACCAGTGAATCTACCATTGAATTTCATAGCAAGCAAACTATTGATTTTTGTATAATAGCAACCTGTGACTTCTTTTGTAACTATTGTTATCCCTTAATTATAAGTAGCAACCACTGCCAACCAGTGATGTTTTTACACATGTACGTCAGATATAAATATAAACTTTGTGATATCACTTTCAGATTTAGATTTAATATATTTGCTTCATTTCATAATACTACTTGTTCCTTGTCATATAAGGGTCACCGGGATAGCCCTTTGTTTTTCATAGTTTGTGGCTTATGTAAAATTTTGACTTTTCAAAACTGTCACAATTCTTCCTATAAAAATCTGTAATGAATGATTTGAATTTTGATATCACAAATTCAAAATTGTACCAGTTCATGTTAAATGTTGAATTATGCTTCAGCCGGTGCTAGGGGGCATGGACGGTAGTTTGCACTTAACAGTACCGTCCATAAACAGGCTCAATCAAACTGAGCGAACATTTTCAATTATGCCGTGTTTGGATTTCTTTAAGGGTTCTTTTTTTCTCTATTTTATAAACATGCTTACATGGTATTGAAAAAAAGAAACTCTGTTCTTTCAATGTGACATTACAGTAAATATTGCATAAAAATAAGCTATGAAATCTTTACTAAATTCACAGGATATAAACATGTTTTAGAGTATAATATAATGTCATACAATTTTTTAAATATATGTGAGAGACCTGGTAATAAGTATGTTAGCTCAAAATGCTTCTGACATTGGTTATTGTAAGATTGTTATTTTAAAACTTTGTTTGTTTTGTATTTTCAGCATTATGTGTATTCCTTCTTCCAAGAAATGGGCAGATTCACAAGAGACTTCAATTAATCCAAGAACTGGCATTTATGTGTAATTTTCTGTGGTTATGATAGGAACAAAATCATAAAATACAAAATGGGTCCTAAACCAACATAATGTGTCAAATCGCATTCATGAACAGTACATGTATGGAGAAAATTTGCATGTTTACAAAAATTGAAGTCACCTAGTGTAATGACGTCCAGCAATTGTTTGAAGATACTGGTATTTGTAAAATATATAACAGTTGATATTAACATTACTCTTCCAAACTTAGGACTCCAGCCAATCATGAGATGATTAGTTAATAGTTAAACTAAATGAGTACCTGTCACTTAGTTATTACCAGAGAGTAGCAGTCATTGTATTGTTTAAAACATTGATATACAACTCAGACAATTCAAGGCATGAAAATAGCCTTTTCGTGCAATATTGCGTTATATTAACTCTCAGGAAAATTTATTAAGTGAATGTATACATAGATATTTGTATAGAATTTTTACTGTATAGTATGTGCATTATTTATACATTGCTTTAATATAGAACTGCTAGTCAATATTTGTACAAAAACTTAATAAGTAAGATTGTTAAAAGAAACATTATGCCCAACCAAGTGTCTGTAGTAGGTTAGTGAGTTTAATGTCACTGTCACTTACAAAAATGTACATGAATGTCCACTTAAATGTGATAAATTATATTTTTGTGTTATCTTTGAAATCTTAGTTGAGCAATTGTAAATGGAAAAAATCAGTGTTATAATATACACTTAGTGACAAGTGAGCCATTGACTATGATGTTTGACCGAGGCGATAGCCGAGGTCAATATGACTTCCTGCTGGTGAATATCACATCATATTCAATGGCTTACAAGTCAATAATTGTTTTATTATATGAATAGGCAAAGAATTAAAAAAATCACAAAAAGTACAACCCTATAATTTTTAGCTCACCTGAGCATATGCTCAGGGTGAGCTATTAGGATCACTCTTCGTCCATCGTCTGTCGTCCGTCGTCCGTCGTCCGTAGTACGTCGTACGTCGTCCGTTGTCCGTTCACACTTTTCAAACAACATCTCCTCTGAAACCATAAGGCAGATCATAATGAAACTTCACAGGGATGTTCCTTGTGTGAAGCCTTAACAAAGTTGTTCAAAGAATTCCATTCCATGCAGAACTCTGGTTGCCATGGCAACCAAAAGAAAAAACTTTAAACATCTTCTTCTAAAAAACCCAAAGAGCTAGAGCTTAGATATTTGGCATGAAACATCTTCTAGTGAGTGTCTACCAAGATTGTTCAAATAAAATCCCTGGGGTCAAAATTGGCCCCGCCCACGGGGGTCATTGATTTTCCCTATATGCATATAGTAAAAACTTTAAAAAAATCTTCTTTTAAAGAACCCAAAGAGCTAGAGCTAAGATATTAAGCATGAAACATCTTCTAATGAGTGTCTACCAAGATTGTTCAAATAAAAGCCCTGGGGTCAAAATTGGCCCCGTCCCAGGGGGTCATTGATTTTCCCTATATGCATATAGTAAAAACTTAAAAATCTTCTCTTAAAGAACCCAAAGAGCTAGAGCTAAGATATTTATCATGAAACATCTTCTAATCAGTGTCTACCAAGTTTGTTCAAATAAAAGCCCTGGGGTCAAAATTGGCCCCGCCCCCGGGGGTCATTGATTTTCCCTTTATGCATATAGTAAAAACTTAAAAATCTTCTCTTAAAGAACCCAAAGAGCTAGAGCTAAGATATTTATCATGAAACATCTTCTAATCAGTGTCTACCAAGTTTGTTCAAATAAAAGCCCTGGGGTCAAAATTGGCCCCGCCCCCGGGATCTTTGATTTTCCCTATATGCATATAGTAAAAACTTAAAAAAATCTTCTTTTAAAGAACCCAAAGAGCTAAAGCTAAGATATTAAGCATGAAACATCTTCTAATGAGTGTCTACCAAGATTGTTCAAATAAAAGCCCTTGGGTCAAAATTGGCCCCGCCCCAGGGGATCTTTGATTTTCCCTATATGCATATAGTAAAAACTTAAAAAAAATCTTCTTTTAAAGAACCCAAAGAGCTAGAGCTTAGATATTAAGCATGAAACATCTTCTAATGAGTGTCTACCAAGATTGTTCAATTAAAATCCCTGGGGTCAAAATTGGCCCCGCCCCAGGGGGGTAATTGATTTTCCCTATATGCATATAGTAAAAAATTTCTCTTAAAGAACCCAAAGAGCTAGAGCTAAGATATTTAGCATGAAACATCTTCAAATCAGTGTCTACCAAGTTTGTTCAAATAAAAGCCCTGGGGTCAAAATTGGCCCCGCCCAAGGGGGTCAATGATTTTCCATATATGCATATAGTAAAAAATTTCTCTTAAAGAACCCAAAGAGCTAGAGCTAAGATATTTAGCATGAAACATCTTCAAATCAGTGTCTACCAAGTTTGTTCAAATAAAAGCCCTGGGGTCAAAATTGGCCCCGCCCCAGGGGGTCAATGATTTTCCATATATGCATATAGTAAAAACTTAAAAAAAAATCTTTTAAAGAACCCAAAGAGCTAGAGCTAAGATATTTAGCATGACACATCTTCTAATGAGTGTCTACCAAATTTGTTCAAATAAAAGCCCTGGAGTCAAAATTGGTCCCGCCCCAGGGGTCATTGATTTTCCCTATATACATAGAGTTAAAACTTAAAAATCTTCTTTTAAAGAACCCAAAGAGCTAGAGCTAAGATATTTAGCATGAAACATGTTCTAATTGATGTTTACCAAGTTTGTTCAAATAAAAGCCCTTGGGTCAAAATTGGCCCCGCCCTAGGGGGTCATTGATTTTCCCTATATTGCATATAGTAATTAAAAACTTAAAAATCTTCTTTTAAAGAACCCAAAGAGCTAAGATATTTAGCATGAAACATGTTCTAATGGGTGTCTACCAAGTTTGTTAAAATAAAAGCTCTTGGGTTAAAATTGGCCCTGCCTGGGGGAGGGGGGAGATTGGCAAAAGTCATTGTTTTTCATTATTTGTGTATAGTAAAAACTTAACATCATGAAACATCTTCTAATGGGTGTCTTCCAAGTTTGTTCAAATATAAGCCCTTTGGTTTAAACTAGTCCCGCCCTGGGAGCCTATGTACAGGTGAGCGACCCCAGGGCCATCATGGCCCTCTTGTTTTATAAATGTACAAATTTTGTCTCGTTGATGCGCGGTAACAATACGCACGTGCTAAGCGTGCAACGACACATCGAGCGCTGCACATTCAAAAGAAATTTAAGTTAATACTCAACATTGCGGTGTAGCCTTTAAGTATATAATTAAAATAATGATATTTTAATCGAGAAATATGACATAAAGAACAGAACGCAACAATTAATTTTTAATTAACACGCGTAATTAACAGTCTACGATGTATTGTATTGAATATGAGTCTCAACTTTTTTTTTAGAAAAAAGAGGTACTGTTACAGTCATGTTGGCATTGCTGTCCGCAAACTTGTACCTTGATCAGAACTTATTAAATTCTTAGTGTACTGTCTTCATACTAGGCCACAATAACCCTTGATACAAGACCTTTAAGTAGACTAGACTTACCTTGACCTTCGTTCATAAATAACCTTCACCTTCAATGTCAAACTTTTGCTTGTTTCTTGCTATTAGTGGCTATAACTTCAAACTTGAACATAATAATCTTTTAAGATAGCCCTTTAAGTTAACCAGACATACTTTGAAGGTCAAATTAATTATTTTTTGCTGTAACTTAGCTGCAACTTTGTTACTTTTGAATGGATTGACTTCATATTATAACAGAACAAGCTTTGGATAAGGCCTTCATGTATATCAAACTCAAATTGACATTGACTCTTTAATGACATTGACCTTGAAGGCTAACTGATAATCGCTATAATTATCTATTATTTTGTAAGTAATCCACAGTTTATTAGATTTTTGAGTTGAATAATTTACATATCCTTGACCTTTAGGTAACCTTGACCGTCAAATGATTGAATTATATATAAATATATATTTTCTTAACATTGTTATTTGTTAATGGAAAGGATTCATACTTAGCATGACTAGACAGATTTATTGAAAATATAAAAGGAAAACTAAACATTTTTCTTTAAGACTCAAGATTAGTTTAAGCCGTTTATTTGTTTGCTTTTAGAAACAGTAAAAAGGTCGAGCGTTGTCCCTGCCCGGAAGTGGCTCTTGTTTATGAGTTGCTGTAAATAGATTTTTATGCCCCGCCACAAAATGGCTGGGCATATAGTGTTACCCTGTTTATTATGTTTAAATGATTTTTGGCAGAGTAATGCCCCGTTAAATTAAAAAAAAATATTTTCTTTATCTCCCTAATGGTTGTTCGCACTTAGCTCAAATTTGCCATATGTCATAGAAATACTCAGGTTAATTTCGACATAGGTCATGGTTTGATGAGTTATCTGTCTTGAACTTTGTAAAGATAAGATATATTAGTTTCCCTTCATTATCTTCCCAACAGTTTTACAAATTCAAATGAAATTTTCCATACGGATACATTAAGAGAATGGTCAGGTGAAATTTGAATTTGGTCATGCCTTGTTGATTTTTGGCAGAGATATGCCCCTTTTACTGTGAAAAAATTAAAGATATTTTCAGTATTTTTGTTTATTATCTACCAAACAGTTGTGTAACACATTGAATCTAAATTTAACATTGATATGTCATCTGTATACGCATGTCAATTTCGCATTTTGTCATGGTTCAATAGTTTTTGACAGAGTTATGTCCCTTGAACTTTTTGGGGAAAAAAGAAGAAGTTAATTGTCAATTTCTGTTTATTATCTCCAAAAAAAGTTGGTCACATTCGACTCAAAGTTGCCAATTTTTGTTCATTATCTCCCAAACAGTTGGTCACATTCGACTTAAAATTTGACTTACAGATAATCACAAGAATAAGCAGGTCAAGTTTGTATTTGGTCATGGTTCGATGATTTTGGTAAGAGTTATTCCTCTTGAAATTTTGAAAATTTGAAATTTCCACACTCCTATTTTTTATGTAATGTATGCATAATGTTGAAATCGCATGTGCAGGTATTAAACAAGAAAATACAAGTCAAGTTAAATTATTAAATTTGGTCTGATGAGTAACCATTTTTGTGCTAAAAAAGAAATTTTCCGTTAAAGGAACTTCATTGAGGTTTAAAAGCCTAAAACATAAAATTTGAATTTCTTACATAAATGAGCTGGGGCACTTTAGACAGAAATATATGCAAAGATAGTTAAGAAATATATTTTGGAATAGTTGAAAATCGTATTTTTCTTAGTCCGATTTGAGTGAAAATTAGGTCATTTATTTACAATGTGAATAATTATTCTGGAAAAACGAAGTGCGCGATTGATCTGAAATTTTGCACAAAGATTATAGGTCTAAACCTTCATCAAATGGTACATTTATATGTAAAAAAAAATTCAGTCCCATCATATCAAAAAACCTCAGTGGAGTCCCTTTAATGATTTTGTAGAATGTATGTACAAGATTTATGTTTGTGGGCATAGTTTAATGCAAGATTTGTATTTGTGTACATCATAAGACAAATGTAAGATTTGTATTTGTGTATATAATTTTCAATAAGATTTGTATTTATGTACATATTATTTACTATATTGTATAAGATTTGTGTTGTTTACATAATGATTTATAGAAGATTTGTATTTGTTTGCTTTATTTTCTTAAAGATTTGTATTTGTGTACATATTATCTACTACATTGTATAAGATTTGTGTTGTTTACATAATGATTTATAGAAGATTTGTATTGAATGTTTGCTTTATTTTCTTAAAGATTTGTATTTGTGTACATATTATCTACTACATTGTATAAGATTTGTGTTGTGTACATAATGATTTATAGAAGATTTGTATTTGTTTTCCTTATTTTCTTTCAGATTTGTATTTGTGTACATATTATTTACTATATTGTTTAAGATTTGTATTGTGTACATGCTTTGCAGAAGATTTATATAATGTTACTTGTGTGGTCGATTTTCTATTAAATGTATATTTGTGTAAATAGCTTACTATTAGATCACTTTTAGTATTTTCTTTATTATTTACTATCAGACAGGGACTTTGAGTTCTTACATGTAAGGAAGCTATCCAGCTAGCTTATGAAATGCCGGTGATTCTACTCAGGTGCCTATTTGTGCCTGATACAATTAACAGAAGAGCACCTGAGTTCTTCCTCTTCCAGTAAGGTTGGACATATACTGAGTTGGTGTGCCGTAAAATCCAAACAAACAAACACACAAACACTTTTTACTATAAAACTTTTATATTTATGTACATGATTTTACATTTACTCTCAGTTTTGTATTTGTTTACGTGACTTATATAATATTTATATGAGCGAATAAGATTTTCTACATGAATAAGATTCCTATATTTGTGTACATGATTTACTTTAGGATTTGCATTTGTCTATAATTATTATTTTACTGTACAGATTTTACCATGAAAGTGAAAGGTCATGTAAATGATAAGGAGAATTGCTGCTATAATAACCATTTAAATTTTGTAGTTACTTATATGATGTTTTAACGTTTTACACCTAAACCTGCGCTCAAACCTAGTTGACAGAACCTAATGGAACTCAGTAAGAACAATCTTTGTGTGGACCATATGAAATTAATTGTTTTGGTCTGTTTAACATTATATATAATATATTTAAAATTTCAATCGATTTTTATATTTAGACCGTATGTTTTACCACGAAAAAGAGTTTGTAATATAAACTTTCCTGTAATAATCCTCCTTAAATGTGTAATAATTCTCCGTAAATGATAAAAACAATATGTTGTGTTTGTCATACTTAAGTTAAATTATGTTTCCCAAATTTTTTGGAAGTCATATTGTTTTTGACTACGCCGTGTGTCTGTCCGTCCGCATTAAGCTTTTCGGCCTTCACAGGTCAGACTACTTGTGGGATTTCAACCAAACGTTACAGGAGTGATTAGTACCATCACTTGTTATGCACATCACTGGTACATGCGCTTCGCTGCACAAAATGGCCGCCAGAGCTAAATTGAAAATTCTTGTCCGGCCTTCACAGGTCAAACTACTGGTTGGATTTCAACCAAACTTTACAGGAGTGATCAGTACCATACCTAGTTGTACACATCACCGGCAGGTTGCGCTTCACTGCACTAAATGGCCATCAAACCTTGTCCAGCTTCCACAGGTCAAGCTATGTATACTAGTGGGTTTTCAATGAAACTTCACATGAGTGACCATACATAGGTTTGGGTGACATATGTTTTTGTAACAAAATCCTTCTTGTTTTAATTTAACTTATTAGGAATAATTATTGGGCATCCTATACAAATTAATTTAAATCAAAACAAGATGTCTGCATTAGCTAATAATGATTAGAACAACCTCCAGCTGACATAGGTTGTTTTACCACTTGGCATTTTATTATGAAGCTTAATAGAGAATATCATTGGAGATATGTTTATAACAAATAACTAGACTCATTTTGTTTTGCTTAATGAAAGATCAGGCAAACTAAAACTATCATTTTAACGACATCTGGTGATTAACAAATGGACAGACTTTGATATAACTAAACAGGAATATATTTATTTTGTTCTTAACATACATAAATGGTTTGAAATGGATCATGTTGTCTACCAGACCTTAAAGTACAACATTGTTTCTCAAATATTTGAAATCACTGAGAAGTTTTCTTTGAGACTGGAAACAAAAATGATTCTTGGAAAGTATTGTACAAAACAGGTTATTATTTGTACTTTTGTTTAAAACAGTTAGCAATTGTATTGTACAAAAACAGTTAACAAGTGTACTATCTGCTGAGCGAAGGTACTTTCCTCTTGAGTGGTTGACATACGTTGAAAATTAATTATTGAACTATTATTTAATAATTATTGTATTGTTGCTGGAGTAAAAAATGATTATTTTTTTCCTGGACAAAATATATCCAAGATTTATTGTATTTTATTATCAGCATAATTATTATGTTTAAAAACATATGATTTTGTTTGTTTGCATAATGATTGTTTTAAGAAATTATCTATTATAAATAAATCAATAAATCAGTGTTGACACAATGTTATTTGCTTTTATCATTCCACTGTTTACACATATATTTATGTCCAAATGACAGAAGTGTTTCTTAAATGTTATCAGAGCTATTTTCCTGTCCAGCACATTGACAAGGTAGTGTTTGGCTAGTGTACTACATCATTGCTTTAAACAAGGTACAAAATCTTGGCATATTACACAATTGTGCCTCTCTTATTTCCGTTTTAGCACTCTGAGAATAGGTTAGCAATTTGGCAATATGCAACTGGTAACATTGACTTAAAATGTTACACACTTATTAACTACTGTATTGTACATGCATATGACACGTCGTCCGGTTCGCTCATCATCAAGTAGAGTGTTTGACTGTGAATCGGGCGACCCGGGTTCGATTCCCGGATGGTGCAAGTTATTTTCGTTGTGATTGATCTACGGGTATTCCCTCTGTAACTTTGCTGTTGCATGTACAGAAGTAATCAGTTCGTTGGAATGTGAAGACAATTTGTATTGGTAAACTGCTTGGCAATCTGCCCAGAAAAGATGCGGTGGCTGAATTGTGTTCTGGTAAATTCAATGTGGTCCGGAGTGAAAACTACCAACACCACCATCATGCTTATAAATATGTGAGCGAGAGACGGATATTCTCTGTTCGTATCACCTGACCATTTGTGTAACTTACTTAAACAAAATGAAAGAAAAAAACAAAACAAAAACAAAAAAACACTCATGCAAAATTTAATGATAAGACTATTAGTTTATTGTAAATTTTTAAGCCAATTACATTTGCATAGTTTACAGTATATACATATAAAATGAATAAAGTGGAAACAAAGAATAGAGAAATAAAAGCAACGGCTTACCGCAATGATGGTCAGAGCGCTTCTGGTTGTTTAATGACATTTATGACGTCTAACCTTAACACGTTTAAGTCTTCGTAAAAGTTTGACGTCATGAAATGACGTCATCAACATATTAAAAAAACACAATTTATTTTTTTAATACGAACTAGATTCTAACCTCTATTAAGTGTTTGAAATTATTTTTGTCCTATATTGGATTGCAGTATTTCAAATGATTCGCAACACATTTCCTTTGGTAAATCTACAAACTGTGAATCAGTGGTGGGGTGTCTGTTTTTACTCCGGATTTCGGAAGTAAGCCACATTAAATTTATTAGAACACAGTTCAACCACCACATCATCCCTGGGCAGATTATCATGCAGTTTACCGGTACAAGCTGCCTTCACTTTCGCAAGGAACTAAAACTTCTGCACATACCAGGGCAGAGGTATGTACAGTGCAAATGACCGTAGAAAGGATTGCATGATTAATCCTAACGAATCTGGGAATCTGGGGCGTACCTTGGCTAATTTTGAGTATACGCCGAGTTCAGGTCTTTGGTCGAGACTTATATCCAAGATAGCTCTGTGCTATTACCAGGGACTGTACTACTTAAAAATTGTCTTTATCTATACTGTAGTTATGAAAGAAACATTAAGTGAAATAGCACAGTCTTGCTTGTACACTGGCTTAAATGATTCATAAAAAAGTTATTAACTACCGTGTATCAGAAAAACTAAACATAACCAGGTGTTTCTATTGTTATGAAGATGGATCTAAGAAGTCTTTTTCTTTGTTATTTTTCTTTTGTTTCACATACCGTAACATGAGATATAATCAAGGAAAATATTATTTAAAATGATCTGTATAACAATCATACACACACAATAGCTTAAATGTTTTAAATAGTGTAACAATAGGTTATCGTGTTCACATCTAAATTGTAGTATCGCGTGATCATTTTTAAAAGTCCTTTAATAGTATTTCAAAATGCGCATTATGTCAATGTTAAAGAACATTCTTTTTATCTGTAATAGTGTTTTTTCTCAACTCTTTTTTTTCAATTTTCATCCGAAATGTTTAAATTAGTTCAGTACATTGTTAAATGACTAAGTTACATAAAAACATGTTGGTATATAATAAGACTCGCCATCAGAAGTCGATGTCTGGACTTGACGGGTCTTATTATCTCTTAAATAGGTATACATTGTTCTCATTGTATATTTATCTATGATTTACATGTATAGATGAGACTATGTACGAATAATTCGTATAATGAAGAATATGTATCATTGTTTGCAGTAGGTTGCAATTTCATTTCTATAGTCAAGAAAAAAAGACAGTAGAAATAACTTATATATATATATTGATATATTTTTAGGTGAAATAAACATAAGTTGCCTAGGGTTTGGGACGAAAGATGTGGGCACTGGTTTTAAATAAAGTTAATGTAAGATGAAAGATAAAAGAATGTTACTACTTTAGAAATAATATAATAACGTATAACTATAAGGTACATATAAAATATATGCAGGAAAGATGATTGCAAATAAATTTGACTTTTTATTATTATTATTTTGGTTTTGATGAGGTTAATTTGCATTATAACATTGATTCTTTTAATAACTCAATCTGCAGAAAGAGAAATTTCCAAAGAAATTATTCATATCATATTTTGTTACATTGTGTACGTCGTTCCGTGGCTCTGTAAAAGGCCGAACATTTTTGTTTTCGGAGTTCTTAATAGAATCCGTATACAGTTGGATGTTATAAATTAAAATCTTAATATTATTAAAACCATTTATCTATACACGGATTCCAGACTAAAACAACGATAGATTATTTCTCACTAAATTTGTGTATAAACATTATCAAAATAGATTTGTTTGTTTCATTTTACGCCTTTTCCCAACAAATCAAAATAGGTAACACATATTCGAATTAGGAGACATCCTCAGCATACCTAAATCAAAGTACTGAAAGTACTGGGGTATTCATTGTGTTTACAGATCTGACGGAACTGATAGTAAATGAAAACTATTTTAAGCTAATTGCGAGCTGGATCAACCTCAGTCAACCCTGGAAGTCTGTCGTTCAGCAATGTTTTCTAAACCTGATTGGCTTGTAGGTTCAAATTACAATAACAAATCATTCAATAAATAACTTTATTAACAAAAAACAAGAGAACTAAACTTTATAGAACTGAAACAAATAAATATATATACAACACTTTAAAAAAATGTTATCGATAAAATTATTAATGAAATGGTTTTAGAAAATGTCATCAGGCCTTTGGTTTTCATCAGGCCTTGTTTTTTATCAACTGATTCTTTTTATTATTTGACTTATTTAACAAAAGTATCTGCAGTTTTTGACATTTCAAAGCAGTAATTACTTAAAACTGTGTGTATATACAGAAAACAGGAATAAAATTGTATCATACGCATTTTAACAGCAACATAAATAGAATTCTTAAATTAAACAAAATTTACATCTTTATGACAGCTTATCTTGTTTACCCTAGGTCAGAGTGGTAATTATACAGTAAATACTTATTGCTGAATATTCATTAAGCATATCACTCTAAAACAAGCAATATTCTGTCTTTCCAATTATTATATAGACTGATTGGTAATCGGTTTAAACAAATCTTAAACAAGATAAACCAACAATAAAAACTACACTGTTATATTCAAAACAAAGCTAATTATTAAGACAAACAAATATGAAATCAATGCTATTATAATCATTACTTTAATTGTTTTGAAGATGAAATATATATACAAAATAAAGTACAAATGCATGTTAGAGGTATTATGCTTATTCCCTTGCAATAATAGTTGCATTACCTGTATATATGTCATTAAAAGATTGTATAATGAAATGACTAAGGATGAATAATAACAAATATATTGAGTGAAAGTCAAGAAATTTATTAAGTATGAAGCATTGTAAAACTTTTCCCACTTAATTGTTATCCAACCCTAGCCTTTGAAAAAGAATTTGATGAAAAATAATATTTGAATGTTCATCAAGTAACATTGGATAGGCATAATACCACTATAATGCTTACATATTACAACAATCTTGAATTATGCTTTGTAAACAATAATTTTACCGGCATCAAATGAACTTTTCAATCATTTAAGAGGTCTGGTCCCACAAAAAAATGATAAATTTCTAACACCTTGGGTAAAAAAAATATAAATTCACATTAGTATACATGTATATGTCCAAATATGTGCTTACATTAATTCTTGCAAATCTTAAATATCCCTTCCTAGAAGAGTTCTTTTTTTTTTAAAATAGTGTTTTTTTTTAAATAGAACTGAAACAAGTAAATATATATACAACACTTTAAAAAAATGTTATCGATAAAATTATTAATGAAATGGTTTTAGAAAATGTCATCAGGCCTTTGGTTTTCATCAGGCCTTGTTTTTTATCAACTGATTCTTTTTATTTTTTGACTTATTTAACAAAAGTATCTGCAGTTTTTGACATTTCAAAGCAGTAATTACTTAAAACTGTGTGTATATACAGAAAACAGGAATAAAATTGTATCATACGCATTTTAACAGCAACATAAATAGAATTCTTAAATTAAACAAAATTTACATCTTTATGACAGCTTATCTTGTTTACCCTAGGTCAGAGTGGTAATTATACAGTAAATACTTATTGCTGAATATTCATTAAGCATATCACTCTAAAACAAGCAATATTCTGTCTTTCCAATTATTATATAGACTGATTGGTAATCGGTTTAAACAAATCTTAAACAAGATAAACCAACAATAAAAACTACACTGTTATATTTAAAACAAAGCTAATTATTAAGACAAACAAATATGAAATCAATGCTATTATAATCATTACTTTAATTGTTTTGAAGATGAAATATATATACAAAATAAAGTACAAATGCATGTTAGTGGTATTATGCTTATTCCCTTGCAATAATAGTTGCATTACCTGTATATATGTCATTAAAAGATTGTATAATGAAATGACTAATGGTGAATAATGACAAATATATTGAGTGAAAGTCAAGAAATTTATTAAGTATGAAGCATTGTAAAACTTTTCCCACTTAATTGTTATCCAACCCTAGCCTTTGAAAAAGAATTTGATGAAAAATAATATTTGAATGTTCATCAAGTAACATTGGATAGGCATAATACCACTATAATGCTTACATATTACAACAATCTTGAATTATGCTTTGTAAACAATAATTTCCACCGGCATCAAATGAACTTTTCAATCATTTAAGAGGTCTGGTCCCACAAAAAAATGATAAATTTCTAACACCTTGGGTAAAAAAAATATAAATTCACATTAGTATACATGTATATGTCCAAATATGTGCTTACATTAATTCTTGCAAATCTTAAATATCCCTTCCTAGAAGAGTTCTTTTTTTTTTTAAAATAGTGTTTTTTTTTAAATAGAACTGAAACAAGTAAATATATATACAACACTTTAAAAAAATGTTATCGATAAAATTATTAATGAAATGGTTTTAAAAAATGTCATCAGGCCTTTGGTTTTCATCAGGCCTTGTTTTTTATCAACTGATTCTTTTTATTATTTGACTTATTTAACAAAAGTATCTGCATTTTTTTGACATTTCAAAGCATAAATTACTTAAAACTGTGTGTATATACAGAAAACAGGAATAAAATTGTATCATACGCATTTTAACAGCAACATAAATAGAATTCTTAAATTAAACAAAATTTACATCTTTATGACAGCTTATCTTGTTTACCCTAGGTCAGAGTGGTAATTATACAGTAAATACTTATTGCTGAATATTCATTAAGCATATCACTCTAAAACAAGCAATAATCTGTCTTTCCAATTATTATATAGACTGATTGGTATTCGGTTTAAACAAATCTTAAACAAGATAAACCAACAATAAAAACTACACTGTTATATTTAAAACAAAGCTAATTATTAAGACAAACAAATATGAAATCAATGCTATTATAATCATTACTTTAATTGTTTTGAAGATGAAATATATATACAAAATAAAATACAATTTAAGTGAATTACATGTCACAAATGAGCCGTGTCATGACAAAACCAACATAATGGGTTTGCGACCAGCATGGATCCAGACCAGGTTAGTCTGATCAGGATCCATGCTGTTCGCTTACAAACCTTATTACAAGTAGAGAAACTGATAGCGAACAGTATGGATCCTGATCAGACTGGGCGGATGCCCTTTATGTTGGTTTCGTCATGACACGGCTAAAATGTTTTTGCTATCGACTTTTGTTCCTAAATTAACAACAGATTGCATAATGATAAATAAAGATATTGAAATAATTAATATACAATTGGCTCTAAGTGCCAAGCTTACAGATTTTAAATAAACCTTGAGCCCTGTGTTGGCCTTTAAACATGTCAAACATTTAGAAAGTATTTATTAAGGAAAAGTGTATACAAATAATCATGTACCTCTTCATTATATGCCCATGACATTGAAAAAACATTGTGTCATCTGTTTACTTCAAGGTTAGTCACATTGACAGTATCACATTTTAGACTTCATCTCTCTTGATTCCATTCATACAAGAGCGATCAGTAATCACATGTGTCGCCTCATGATGGCCAATTTCATGTTGGGACAAATTTTGTGACAGACGGACAGTGCACAACTAAACTAACAACTTTGTACTGATCATCCCTGTAAAGTTTGGATAAAATTGCACCAGTAGTTTATGAGGAGTAGTCCGGACAAGCTTTTGCGTATCTGGCAACACACAGAAAAAAACACCTTTTTATCAAAGGGCCATAACTCAGCCAAAAATCATTCAACCGGAAAACCCGTGCAATATGCGCAAGGACTTGAGCTACAGATCAATCCTGTAAAGTTTCATTGAAATTGCATAAGTGGTATAAGAGAAGTAGTCTGGACAAACTTTAAAAATAAAAATTATTAAAGGGCCATAACTCAAACAAAAATCATTGAACCGGAAAATGCTGACAATATGCACAACTAGACTTGGTACTGATCATTCCTGTAAAGTTCGGATGAAATTGCACCAGTAGTTTATGAGGAGTAGTCCGGACAAGCTTTTGTGTATCTGGCAACACACAGAAAAAGAAACCTTTTTATCAAAGGGCCATAACTCGGCCAAAAATCATTCAACCGGAAAACCCGTGCAATATGCGCAAGGACTTGAGCTACAGATCAATCCTGTAAAGTTTCATTGAAATTGCATTAGTGGTATAAGAGAAGTAGTCCGGACAAACTTTAAAATTAAAAATTATTAAAGGGCCATAACTCTGACAAAAATCATTGAACCGGAAAATCCTGACAATATGCACAACTAGACTTGGTAATGATCATTCCTGTAAAGTTTGGATGAAATTGCACCAGTAGTTTATGAGGAGTAGTCCGGACAAGTTTTGTGACGGACGGACGGACAGACGGACGACGGAGAAGTGATCCCTATATGTCGCCACTACTCCGTAGAGGCGACACAAAAAAGCACCCCCCCACCCTGCAGGGCCAGTTTTAACCCAAGGGCTTTTATTTGAACAAACTTGGAAGACATCCATAAGAAGATGATTCATGCTAAACATCAAAGCTCTAGTTTATTGGGTTTTTTTAAAGAAGATTTTTTAAGTTTTTACTAACATATACTGTTAAAAACAATGACAACCCTGGAGCAGGGCCAGTTTTGACCCCAGGGCTTTTATTTGAACAAACTTTGTAGACTCTCACTAGAAGATGTTTCAACTTATAATAAAAACTCTAGCTTATTGGGTTCTTTAAAAAAGATTTTTGAAGTTTATACTATATGCATATAGGGAAAATCAATGATCCCCTGGGGCAGGGCCAATTTTGACCCCGGGGCTTTTATTTGAACAAACTTGGTAGACACTCATTAGAAGATGTTCATGCTAAATATCTTAGCTCTAGCTCTTTGGGTTCTTTAAAAGAAGATTTTTAAGTTTTTACTATTTGCATTTAAAGAAAATTAATGACCCCCTGGGGCAGGACCAATTTTGACCCCAGGGCTTTTATTTTTAACAATCTTTGTAAACACTCACTAGAAGATATTTCATGCTAAATATCTTAACTCTAGCTCTTTTAGTTTCTTAAAAGAAGATTTTTTTAAGTTTTTACTATATGCATTTAAAGAAAATTAATGACCCCCTGGGGCAGGACCAATTTTGACCCCCGGGCCTTTTTATTTGAACAAACTTGGTAAACACTCATTAGATGATGTTTCATGCTTAATATCTTAGCTCTAGCTCTTTGGGGTTCTTTAAAAGGAGATTTTATAAAGTTTTTACTATATGCACATAGGGAAAAACAAAGACCCCTGGGGCGGGGCCAATTTTGACCCCAGGGCTTTTATTTAAAAAACTTGGTAGACACTCACTAAAGGATGTTTCAAGCCAAATATCTAAGCTCTAGCTCTTA
Organism: Ruditapes philippinarum; assembly: GCF_026571515.1. Taxonomy (NCBI): domain Eukaryota; kingdom Metazoa; phylum Mollusca; class Bivalvia; order Venerida; family Veneridae; genus Ruditapes; species Ruditapes philippinarum. The sequence continues at coordinate 32,572 of NW_026863845.1, read as the reverse complement.
GGGTTTTTTTTAAAGATGATATTTTAAAGTTTTTTTCTTTCGGTTCCCATTGCAACCAGAGTTCTGCATGGAATTAAATTCTTTTGCACAATTTTTAAAGGTGACAGCCAAAGGAACATTCTTGTGAAGTTTGGATGAAATTAGCGTAGTGGTTTTATGAGCAGATGTCATTTAAAGTAAAAGTTTACGGCCGGACGAAAAGGGATCACAAAAGCTTGACCTGTCACTTTGTGACAGGTGAGCTAAAAAACTAAGGAATGGAGTTATGGTTCTTTGACACATTGGAAAATTCGAGTCGTTCAAGTTGATGTAGATTCAGTGATAGTTTGGAATAAGCATTTTTAACTTAAGGAATATAATTAAAACATGAAGCAAGGTAGAGTTATGTTTCTTGAACATTGCACTTCCTCTTAAAAGTCTCTATCACTTTGTGAAGTTTACATAAAATCCCTTCAATACATATCTAAGTTATATTTCATATTTCGGACCAAGAGTGTGAAGGACAAATGTCTTCCTAAGTACAGACTATGTTTTTTTTTCCTTTATCAACTAAAATCTCAAAAACACCATTAAAAAACATATTTTCCTCCCATGAGCAACCTTTTTTCCCCAAAAGTACAATCTGTATGGAATGAACACAGATATTTATCCAGAATCATAGGAGCATAAATTATAATAAACATGCTAAATCTCTGTATAGTTCTATTATCAGATACCAGTATGATGAACCTTACTTTTGTACCATTTAAGTTATAGCAAAATTCAGCTTTCAGCTTTCATTGACATACAGAAATGGGTCAGCCTTTAGTCCCTCTTAATGAAAATAGAAAGGGGACTAATAACAACAATTTATTCTCATAGTTTCAATTCTCAGGTTTATTACTTATCATTACACCAGGCAAAGCTAAAGATACATGTTAAAACCACAGGCACTATATACCACATTTACCCATATATATGCTCATAATACTATATATAAAAGAATAAAGGTCCCTAACGAGAGAAAAATATCATGCAAAACAAACAAGAACTGTTCGGTAAAAATACACCCCAGATCAACTATTTTATCTTTATGGTTGTCTCTAGGAATAATGTATCCTATCATAAACACTTTTTACTTCATCGAAATCCTACAAAATGCTCCAAAATACGAGCAAGATTCCAAATTTCACTGAAATGTCATTGCATGTCGTTTTCGACGTCCAAGCGATGCATGTTAACAAAGGTGAATTCTAGTCAATTTCTACAAAATCAACGAATAACTGTTAAGATTTCGACATACTTTCTTTAAGGCAACTTGTATACAGTCAAACTATGATGTTTTTACTTCACAACTGTCCGACGATAACACTAACAAGCTAATAAATTAAAAATAATTGACAGCTTTGTTCCAGAAAGTAACCATTTCGGATTTTCCTACATTACCGCACTGAATATAAGGGTAAAGTAATGATTGGTTAAGCGGAAAATCCGAGTTTTAACATTTTCCTTCAACACAATGTTCATGACTGGCCTTGGGACTATTGACAGGGGATTCAATTCAGACTAGCCCTCTAAAATACTAGTCCAAAGTGTTTAATGGTGCCTATACAGTTATGATCACTACATCTGGAAACTGGAGATTCCCACCGAGTGTGATGCTTATCTTCATTCGCTTGACAGTGACACATGTCCACCTTAAAAAAAAAGCAATAAAAATTATATGAAGTGCAATAATTTGCAAAAAAAATGCTTATCTTATTTGTCTCTTCTTACATTTATAATGCAGAGCACTAGATTTGTGTGTCTGTCATAGAAAATGACTTTCAATAATACTATTTAAATATATTTGAAATACAATTTCTTTAATAAATACTCATAGTAATACTAAATTCCTTTTTTGTGATATTTTTTCTGACAATATGTGCAGACAGTACATTGTGTACACCGGTCTTACTGACCTGTGTGAAACCATTCTAAGCATGATGCCAAGAAAATTTTGGACTTGTGAGAGGCTGTAAATGGACCCCAGATTGATCATAAGGTAACGTGTAACCAACGCTGAAAAGCATTTGACTATATCTCAATCCATTGAGAAGTGGCATCACTTTGAAATCAATTTTGACTGAAAAAATCGAGGCAAAGTAGTGATTTTGGGCAATTTTGAGATGTCCCCTCGTTGCCATGGGAACAGAAAATTTAAGCCTGAGCATGTTGTTGCAAGGGCAATGGTCCAGTCAACATTTGTGCCAAGTTTGATTAGTGTTGAAGCAGTTTTTATAGTATTATAGCAATTTGAACTTGTAACGGGAGACTTTTTCAATGGAAACAGCCATTTTCACAAAATGCTCATGAAGTAATGGGGTTAAGAAATTTTGCATCTTGATTGGGAAAAATATTTAGTACCATGTACAAAGTTGTTAATCCAACAAATTGTATATCATTCAAAGCATAAAAAATACATAAAAAATTGACAATGGAATGTGTTTTTGAACATCATCTGTCTGGTACCATATTGGATTGAAATGGAATGAAGAAAAATTGTCACCTTTGATAACGGAATTTTGACTTATGATTTTTTTTCTAAACTTGGAAAAAGAAAAAAAAGCATATTTTGGCATTATTTGCCACTGGAATGGGTCTGTTAATCTGACCCGTGGTGACACTGGTAAAATGCATGTTTTCATTCATTTTTTTTGGAAAACAGTTTGGTTTGTGAAATATACATTAAATATTATATAAGTACCTGTTGTTTGTAATAATCTTCTAGTCTTTCTTTAATCTTATACTGTACTTTTTCTAGCTACATGTACCAGCCTTTCCAAGTGAATATTAAAGTAAATAATCTTTTATTTTCCCTGAAAATATCAATTTAGAGATTTCATTTTCAAAACCATCCAAAACCATTTTACTTGTTTAAATAAGAAAAATATTTAAAGGGCGAATGCATACGATGATTATCTGCCATATTAATTTTATCAATAATTTCTGGTACAGGAGTTACCTCCCTTCTGTACATTTCTCACTTTCTGCTACTTTGACCACAGCAGTAGCTTCTATATTTGGATTCTTTTAGAGTTGCCCTAGGAAGTGAAGGATTATCACTCCCGAGATCCTGGATTTAATATAGGGTTACACCCTTGGGATTGTTTAGAGACACTTTTAGTGTTTCCAACCTACCTAGAGCTGTACTCAGAAATCCAGACATGTAAAAGAACAAAGGGGTCTATTCAATAAAAGCTAAATACTGGTTCCTGGATTCCCTTGTATTTCATAGCTGGCTCTTTAATGTATACTTAAAGTAATCGTTAACAATTTTAAAGCAGTATGATGTAGATATTGGTAATCTAAACTTGTATGAATTTTGGCATACTTTCACTTTAGCAAGACCCAGTTAGTAAAAAACAAAGATGGCTGAATCACCTCTACTAATATAAACCACAGACGACTGTCCTAGCTTAGATACAACAATATACATGTTGATAAAACAAATTGAACTTAAACTTAGGCATCAAGCAAGTGGCAGATATCATGATCATTTTATGTGTCTATCAAAACCACACACCGACTGCCTCTGCAATTTTCATAATAAAAAATTATTGTTACCAGTATATAGATTTACTTACGTCACAAGGAATATCCGCTACAATACCCACGACAAAAAGGTTACAGTCAACCTGGAAATAAATATTATACAGCATTTACCACATCAATCTAACTTTAAATCCTTCATGTAATTTTGATTCTTATTTAATTTTTGAACATAAGCGACTTCCGGTCGTAAACAAACAAAGGAACTTCCGGTATGAGTCATGTTTTATGGCGCGAACCTTACATAATGAAATTTGTTAATATTTCACAACCAAATACAAAAACTCTAAAAAGCAGCTCATTAACCACATTTTCTAACGAAAAGAAAGTGATGAAATAGATAATAACAAACGCCTTTCACGCTATTGTCAACAATGGGCCAATTCTCAAAAGTGGGTCAACCTCGTGTTTGTGTTTATGTTATGACCAAGTTACGTGACACACGAGTAAACAACAAAAAACATGACAATGATCAAAATCAGTGGATAAGTTGGTCTCAAATCGAAACATTCTAACACTTTCATTTCGAATTATAGGGAAAATTACGTAAATGACAAAATGACGAGCGGCCGAGTCAATCAAAGTGTTTTTGAACTTGGCCGTTTATTCAAATTTCCCGTAAAATACTCGTCAATTATGTAATGAATAAATATATAAAGTGATAATCAATGAAAAAAAAACAAATAACTCAAATATATTTACTTACAATATGTGCGATGGTTGTTGATTCTTTCCTGAGCAATTTCTCTTACGTGTTGTTCTCTTCGATAAATTATTGTGAGTCTGCGCATGCGTTAATAATAATTTGTAGCGTAGAAATACAGGAAATTTTTATCGATGTTTTTAGATGTCAAACATGAATAAAGTGCATGATTTTCGGGTAGAAAAAACTTTAACATAATTTTTTGCAACATTGGGACAGATAAGTCATCGCTTAGCGCATGCTTAAAGCGATTTAAGTGCAAATCATGAACTACTTTATGTCACGGACGTATAAGCGGATGGATGCTGTTCAGCAAATCCACTCTGCCTACCTTTTTTTGAGATTGTACTTATAACTCTGTATTCATTCTGCTTCGCACAATGAATACAAAAATCAATCAGCAGCTACGAATATGTTGATCGATCTATGTCCGATTTGAAATTTTCTGTTGTTTTTTTTCTTTTCAGACGCCGTGCGTATTTGGCGTATCGGTAGACCTGAATAGAACTGGACGGCTAGATCAAGGGTCATGTTCTAATCGTCTTGCTTTATAATAACCAGACTTCATCGTTACTCAGCAGTGCAATAATTTAACATTTGTGCTTTGATTATTTACGCATCAAATGTTATATCTGTGTATAGGGCAACAAAATCAAAAAGGTTTTTTTTGAAAAAAAATATTTTAAAAATTTTATATTTTTTTTTTCAAACTCCCACGTGTTTTCGTACATTTCCTTTGCTATTTAAAATGGGGAAAAATTTTCCCCCAAGCCCCTTTGCCAAAACATATATAGATCATTTTCCTTTTTTCGACAGGGTTCATCCAAATAAAGTATTGATTTTTTTTCACCCAAAACTCCGCCCCATTTAATTGTTGCATTTGCATAAAAATTGAAAACAACGAGAAATTTTTTGGGGGGGAAACGATTAGATATAATGTATCTCTTTCTATACATTTTTAAATCAATATTCCCTTCAAAAACCATGAAGGAACGCAAAAGCATGAGAACAAAGATCAACAAGGCAACATTAATATAAAAACTGCCCCCGACACAACAAGCCACACTCACAGTTTATTCAGAAGGCACCAAACTAAAACATGGGAAATGACACAAGAACGGAAACCAGTTTTAGCAAATTTTGTTACTGACAGCTTATTAATGATTATGTAGAGTACAAACATCAAAGTCTTATTAACCTTACAAATTATATATTCAGCGTTCAAAGAAATGGCATGTATTAATATCAAATATCTGAGATTTTCTATACGTCCTCTCATCTGTTAGAATTATAGAACTGGTACAGGGGAGATAACCTATACAGAAAGACACAAAGTTAATGCAATGGTTATCCTATCGCTGGCTATGCTATTTGTTAATCGCTGAGAGAATAGTATGAGATATTGTATTAAGTAACATTATAAGCTTTTATCATTTTCAGAATCAAAGGTGTTTAAGATAAATAATTTAGCATGTTTCATTAATTTATAATTTTATATGATATATACATTCATTAATTGAACGAATAGATCAGTAGGTATATAGGTATAATGAAAAGTTAAGCGTGGCACTCTCTTAAAGATAAGAAGAAAGCAATATGTTTATTATATACTTATAAATGAAATATTGAGAAATATTGATGAAATAAAATGTGTAATTTCATTTTCCGTATTTTCACTGTAAAAATTTATTTTTCACTGCAGTGAGACGTATTTTCCGTATTTTCACTGGTGTATTGCCGAACTACTTTCTTTTGAATTCTGCCAGTACACAAAATTTAGGGGAAAGTCTTTCAAATTTTAATGTCAAAAAAGAGAAAAATGTATATAGTAAACAGAAAATTCAAGTTTTTTCTATAAATACATGATTTATTTCCATCTTGTGGCATGAAAATTACCATATTTCACTCATGGCTACCGCCACTCATGAAATATTTATTTTCATACCACTCGATGAAAATGTATCATGTATTTATAGAAAAAACTTGAATATCCTCTATTTATTACATGCTTTTCAGTGGTTCATAGAAATATATCAGTGAAATAAAAACTGATAATTTCACTGTTTTAAACAGTGAAATTATTAATTTGATATTTATTTCACTTTTTGAATGTAAGCCTCTCACGTTGTTTCAGTGTAATACAAGCGTTCACAGTACTGGAAACCAACTTAATGACGTGACGTCGTATATGACGTCACGTTGTATTATTATTTGGCGCGCTTATATTAAGTATTAGGCTAAATGTTTTTTCAAACGTTGAGCTGGGCATATAATAAAAAGAAAATTTGTTTAGTTCAGACTAAGATTGAAATATATTTCACCTCGTGAACACCAAACGTTCATATTTCACTCGTAGCTGCACCACTCGTGAAATATTCCTTTTTGTGCTCACTCGGTGAAATATATTCCGATCTAACACCGAACTAAACAAATATCCTTTATGACTTTAGGATATGTCAATTGATAAAGTACTTTTCGAAATATGTAATGTTCTTATACAGATATTTGACGAGGAATATTCAGGTTGCATAGGACAAAATAAGGAAATAGTTCTGTAAATGATTATCTGTGATACAAACACATATATGTATGTGTATTTATAATATACTTATAAATGAAATATTTAGAAATATTGATGAAATAAAATGCGTATTTTCATTTTCCGTATTTTCTCTGTAAAAATTTATTTTTCACTGCAGTGAAACATATTTTCCGTATTTTCACTGGTGTCTTGCCGGACTACTTTCTTTTAAATTCTGCCAGTTCACAAAATTTAAGGGAAAGTCTTTCAAATTTTAATGTCAAAAAAGAGAAAAATGTATATAATAAACAGAAAAAACAAGTTTTTTCTATAAATACATGTTTTATTTTCATCTTGTGGCATGAAAATTACCATATTTCACTCGTGGCTACCGCCACTCATGAAATATTTATTTTCATACCACTCGATGAAAATAAATCATGTATTTATAGTAAAAACTTGAATATCCTCTATATATTAAGAGGATATGTTTTCGTTTGAGTGAAATATGGAATATATTTTCACGAAACATGATACAATGTCACATATTTTCAGGAGCCGGGACATTATCACAATATTCGGAATATTTTAATTATATTGCTTTAAACTATGCAAGCGGTAAGCAGACCGCTGTATTTTGTGGAATGCCTTAGTATGACTTGCTTGTCCGGTTTCAAAGTTGAATTTTGCTCTTTTAGTCATAGATCTAAATATAGATATTGTATGCGTAGCTGTAGTTTAATAGAAAAAGAAATCTCATTCAGTTTGTAAAGTGGAAGAAAGGATATACTAGATTATGAAACTGGTACTTTTGGGCCTCTGTCTAGTTCGGATCATCAATATCATTATCAGTTTTTTTAAATATTGAAATAAAACAACTCTGTAAATAGTTTACAATTACTGTATTGAAATTTCAAATTAATATAAATTTTAAGGAAAAAGTTTTTAGAATAAAATTATTTGTCTATATTTATTTTTTGTTCGTATTTCCTTATGACTATCTTATTAACATTTACAACAATGTTTTAGTGTAGAGCTTATTACGTCACGGAAATAAACGAATAATATCTCGAAAGTTCAGTAAAAAGAAGTTTATTTAAGCAAATCATGTTAGAATTATATCAGCGCTTAAATGATACACATTTTTGAACTTCATATACATATTTAACATTAAACTATCTGTACCGATACTCGACAATTATTTCCAATTAAATGGTCTGTAAATACAATTAACGAGAGAAATTCACAAATTATTAAGAACTAACAAAATCGGATGAGTTCATATGACGAATACTCTTCTCGACTGTCAGAACAGAACAGAACATATCTTTATTTACTCAAGATACATATTGATATCATAGGAACTCTGGAACAGGACCGCATATTGCGGCGCATAAATCCGAATCCGTACCAGCTTTACATATTGTTTGTCCGACCTTTGAATATCTTTTTATATTATACGAGCGGATGGTCTTTAATTATCTTATCTCAATTTAATAGCGAGCTCGACGAGCTGGCCCGAAGGGCCTGCTCGCAAAGCGAGCTTTACGGTAACGCGAGTACCTGCTAAGTGATGGTTTTGAAAACTTTCGTCCGAGTTACCGAATTGGACACATCGCAACCTTTCGAATTTAAAGATAACGATAAAAACTGAGGAATTCTGACTGAAAACGGATGTGTAGACTGGTCACCCGCGCACCATAATTGGACAGGGAACCAGAATAACGGAAGCTGCCGATAAAATATCGAACGGAAATGAAAATTGAAGGCGCCATTTTGTTTGAAAAATCTGATAAATTAAAACAATTTTTTGTCGAATTTTGTTGTGAAAAATATCTAGAATGAAAGAAAATGATCTAACTAAGAAAATGAATCCGAACACCAATATCTTTTATTCAGTCGTTAACGCTGAACGGACGTTTAAAGTATTGTTTACATGACGTCACAATGTAGCGCCAAACAGCACGTGCAAAACAATTTTAATGTCGCAAACGTTTTAAGTTTTACATTTATTTCACTTTTAACAATCTTTATTTCGCTTGAAAAATTCTAGATCTAGAGTGAAATAGAATAAACAAAGTTTTATCAACGTTTTTAAAACTCGTTATTCATTTAACGACAGGGGCGGAGCCATATATTTAACACAGTACGTGTAACGTCACGCGCACTCGTCACTGCATTTGAAATAAAAATGAGCGATTATTTCTTATTATTTCATGATAAAAGTACATCGAGCTCGCTTTGAGGCTTTGCCTTTTTCATATTATAATCTACTAATTTAAAAATCTGTCAATTTTACGGTATATTGAAAAAGAAAAGGAGTGACATCCGCCATTTGCCCCAACGTTCGGCGTAAGTTACCCCCCTTGATATGCTTGATTTTTGTTTTAATTTTTCTAGTACTCTCTTTATGTCACTCAAAACATGGGTTTCCTAATAAGGAATACCAGATTAGTGCCTTGAATATATATATATATATCTATGGATCATGTTTTAATATTCCTTTTTTCAGTTAGGCAAAATCTATTAGACCATATTACTAAAGTGTCTGTTTTCTCCATGTAAACAAATCATAACACGAATACGCCCGTTTTAATGCCGACTATACTGTCCTAGGATGATAACTTGAGCCTTTGTTTACATAACAAAGACCAATAACAATGCGAAAAAAGGTAAGGCAGATTAATGCCGCAAACTATAAAAATGCAAATTAAACTACATGTTATCATATGTCTTGTTAGCGCAGTCGGTAGAGGGACCGTGTCAGTAATATGTTATAACCGTACAGGCAGAAGTTCGACTCCTGGTAAGCAGATAAGACACTTTTTATTTTTCTTAGAACAGTAAAATGTTCAGAAAACAGGTTTGACCGGTTTTTTCATATACATACATGAATATGAGATCGAATATTTTATTACACAAGTTGATTAACAATTGCGTAAAGTTTAGAAAAAATGTCAGAAATGTCTAGAGAAAGTAAAAAGAAAACTGACGACATTATTAGAAATGTTTTAAAGGTTGAAAGAAATAAATAATATTGCATATTGAACTATTTAAAAAAAATTGTCATATAGTTTTTCGTTTACGTTTCTTTTCCTTTATTCTTTTACATATATTTTTTTTTATTTTGTATTTCATCTAATATATTTCAATTCTTTTAACAGGTATGCAAAGAAGAGAAGAAGGCAGGTACTTTGCAAATTCCTATTGTACAGGCAACAGCAAGAGCAGCACATTACACAGGTGTCAGCATTTCAAGATGCAAAAGAATAGGAAGGTGGGTCAAAGTTAAGAGCAGTCGTAAGTCGAGAAAGGATCGTTATCATACAGATGACTTTGACAGAGACGTTATCCGCAGAACTGTGCACTCAATGATGGCAACGGGACGTGCTCCGACTGCTAAAGCTATCTTGCGGGCGGTAAAAGAGAAAATTGACTTTCCTGGAAAAGTTGATTACATTCAGAGGATTTTGAAAGAAATTGGCTTTGTTTGGAAGAAATGTGAGTCAAATCGATCCGTTTTAATGGAAAGATGGGATGTTGTTGTGGCGAGAATCAATTTTTTGCGGAAAATGAAAGAATACAGGGATTCTGGTCGACACATCATATACACTGACGAGACATTTGTGCACTCATCACACTGTGTAAAGAAATGCTGGCAGTCCAATGATGTTAGCATGAAAGTTCCATTCAGCAGAGGTGAATGATTGATTGTTGTTCATGCTGGTTCTGCCCAAGGGTTTGTTAAAGGAGCCTGTCTACAGTTTAAAGCAAAATCATCAACTGGGGATTATCATTCAGAAATGAATGGTAAAAATTTTAACAAATGGCTGAATGAGATGCTGATTCCAAACCTACCACCATCATCTGTAGTTGTTGTAGATAACGCTCCTTACCACAATCTGCAGGAAGATAAGTGTCCAACACAAAGCACAAGGAAAGCTGAAATACAAGATTGGCTTCAAAGACACAACATTGCTTTTAACCAGAAAATGTTAAAAGCAGAATTGCTTGATATGTGTAAGAGGAACAAACCCGAGCCAGTTTACATACTTGACTCAACTTTGGAGAGACACGGGCATACTTGTATTCGTCTACCCCAATACCACGCAGAGTTAAACGCAATTGAGCTAATATGGGCATTAGTTAAAGGAAAGGTTTCCTCAGAAAATGTGACTTTTAAGATGACAGATGTCTTGAAGCTGACACAAAATGCTATTGATAATATAACCACCGAAGAATGGAAATCATGTTGCAGACATGTTGAACAGGTGGAAGCGCGTTTTTGGAGAAGCGATATAGCTTTAGAAGAAGCGATTGAACGTATAATCATACACGTGAGTGACGATGAAGAAACCGACACTGCTTCAGAAGTGGGCGAAATTTGTTCTGAAGAGGAAAGTACAGACACAGCATCTGAAACTGATACAATTATGTAATATGTATATAATGAAAATCTATGTATTATCACATGCATTGTTTAATAAAAGATAAAGTTTACAAAAAAGAAAATAGAATAGAAATAAAAAAATAAATGTATACTGTAAAATATATTATCATAAAAAGAAAACAAAAAGGAAAATGAAGAAAAAAATGATAATAAAAAAACAAATCAAGAAAAAAACTGTGGTTTTAAAATTGCACTATTGGAGGCTCGAACCTATGAGTACAAAACACTAAAAGTTAAATTTACTTCGATTTACCAGCAGAGCCATAACGGTAATACACAAACGATACTATAAGAATAATGCTATATAGTATATGTAAGTGTTTACTTTTACAATATCGGATAATAATCTAGATAACCCTGTTTTTGGACTATCCCATGTACCGTTAAGACCAAATTATCATCGTAGGACAGTACATGTCAAACACTAGTGTAAACATTAAACCGTTACGATACATGATAGTTGACAACGATAACGGGAACAAACTTCTGAAAAAAGAGTAATCAAGTATAGCCAAAGGGAGAAAACTCATGCCGAACGTTGCGGCAAATGGCGGATGTCATTCCTTGTCTTTTTTATAATACCGTAAAAATTGACCAGTTTTAAAAGTAACAGATTGGGTTCAAGTGATAATATATTGTTTGAGACCATATGCTCGGATAATACTTAAAGATATTTAGATGTAGCAGAAACGTTTTTAAAAACCGTTACACGATCGAAAATATGCGCCGCAATCTGCGGTCCCGTTCTCGAGTTCCTATGATTGATATAGCACATGAGTATACATAACAGTGGTGAAAATTTGTAAATTTTAACACATTTCATGGTTTTATTAAATATTTCTACACACAGTATAACATTATTTTTTTTTGTATTTGTAAGAGGAAAATTGATAATTATCATGAGATATGAAAAAAGAAAAAAAAGAAAACAAACAAACAGCTACCGCCTGAAGGGAGATTATACACACACAAAAAATTGTATTCGTTTCGCGATGCCATTTTGAAACGGACTATAGAAATGCGAATGTGGTAAATAAAACGTCATTGTTTACATACGGGTCCTGTCGCGAGGTCCCGTTAAAAAAATTGTCACAATTTAGGTCAATCAATACACAAAATGGAAGTTATTATTGAATGACAGTGTACAGTTAAAATTCTACTGTATATAATATAAAAAGTTCAAAAATAATTAAATTAAATTATTCAATGGAACGCTGGGCGCAATGTTTTATGCGAAATGCGATATGCATTTATCCGAAATGCTTTTTGCTAAATGCGACATGCTTCACGCAAAAGACAACATATTTTATGCAAAATTCATGTCATTCATTTTATTTTGAACATTATTTTTAAGGGTGAGAAATGAGGAAAAACAAATTACAAGATTTGATACAGAAATAGTTTAAAAAAGGGGTTAACAGCAAAGAAATTTTAGCTGCAAGAGGAATGAATGAGGAGGTAGCTAAATATCTTTACTTAAAATAGTATTGTCAATAATAAATTATGAACCCCTTGTTCACTATAGAAAGTCCTGTTTCAAAAATTAAAATTATACAGCAGAAGATGAGTCAGGGCAGAGATAGTTTTCTCACTATGTATGTATTCAATATTCTAATCAGAATAAAAGAGAACAATTTTAGTTTTACTTTTGAAGGTACAAAGTTTGTAAAACATGAGAAATGTAAGAATATAATAATTTATACCCACACTCATGGAGTGTTTATTGTAATTATTACACAGTAACAAAATATATCGGGCATGTTGTCTATTTTGTTTATGTGCGTAGGACTTTTTTTAAAAACTTTATGACAAATGCTCAGTTTCTTGTGAATTGTTTCTGGTCCCTTAGACATTTAAGTGACAAAGTTAAGCCGCATGCTATTTCATGTTACGAGAATTTGGGTTCCCCAAAGTATTTTTACTTGCTAATGATTAATTTAAAGATTTCTTTTCTCGGTGTTAGAACAATACAACATCATATGCAAGTCCTTAAGCTACATAGCCGAAAAGAAGAATCTTGCACTGATGCAATCATCAATGCAGTGATGGCAGAACTTTGTGGTATCAGCAGCAATCTAGGTGTGGGAAAAATATGGAGGAGACTTAGAAGAGAGCATGAGTTATTAGTTAAGAGGTATTTTTTTTTGAAGAAACCGACTTTTTCATTGGAAATTATGCAAAATAATGTACAGAATGGAATCGAAAAATAAATAAATTGCTATGGTTAGTTTACAGATAGCTTTCTGTCGTTTATTTTATATTATAAATGCTGACTTTCCGGGACGATTTTATCCTGTGTTCATCAAACGTCAAAATACGGTTAAAGAAGTTGCTGAATTTACAGGCCAGATTGCATGTCTGTAACATGTCTGTCATGACTTTTTTGGAAAAATATATAACGTCCATTTTTGTCACAGTTACTTGTAAAAAACGAACAGTAGCACGTGACTCACTTTTTTATCAATAGAATAATACTAGAAAACTGATAAACTGACGGGAACCAAATATGTAATTTTTAACTGTTTTGCTGTATATCACCAATAAAGAAATTAAACATTTGAAAATTTTACAATATATAAATGTTTGTATTTTTTTTTTAAATTTTTTATCGAGAAACCTCTTATACTGCAGATGAATCAACAATCTACACACAAAAAATGCTGGGCTTTATGGGTTTTAAATGAATGTTTTTCTGCAAAGAGCTGAAGTTCCATGTATAAATATGGAATCATCATCGGTGGTCAGAAATATTGAAAAAATGCTAGATGCTCAAGTGGTGTCCCCTACTTTTTTTATATCACCGTCCAGAGTATTATGAAGCAAACATGAGAAATGGTAAACACTGGTAAACACCCACATAAGAACATTGCTTAATGACTGTACAAAATCTTCCCATTCATACAAAAGTTAGCGATTTTTGATGTGTACCGATTACTTTCAGGGTGAATGGGCCTTTTTTAGCTTATCATCCCTCGAATAGTTATGTGTTTATCAAGAAGACATTCAAGGATGCAAATACTAACCTGTTTTCAAAGCTGATTGTAGTCCCGCCCTGTATGCCAAAATGAATAATAAATGCATAATTATTCAAGTCACTTGGGGACAACACTTTTCACAGTAAAATGTTTGTGACTTATCAATATAAGTTTTGAATGAAAGAAATTTATTTACAGCTAAGGTTTGACTTTATTTACACTTTATTTTATTGTTTTCTTGGCTATTTTGTTTAAAAATGTTACATGTTTCAGCATCAGCTAGGAGTTAGATTTAGTGGTTATTATTTTTTGTTTTGGGTAAATTGTGGTATTCTGCACCATTCCTAAATACTTTTTTTTATAAATTAAAATGAGATATACTTTTTTTTTCTGATTGTATAAAGGATATTTTGGTTGTTTCAGTGTTAGAGTTCAAAAACATTTTTCACCCGAGTGGAACACTAGATGCAAATATTTTCCACGAGTGGTGTAGGCACAAGTGAAAATATGATAGCTGGGCGTTTAAAATATTATTTGATCTTACAATGAAAAACCAAACAAAAGTTTGTGATTATTGCATTATTTTTAACGATTTTTATACCATTTAATAACTGTTTTCTTTTTTGCCCGCGTAAAATCGTCATTAACCGCCTGTGTTAATGGAACGCCCATCAAATAAATGACGTCACAATGTTGAAGCAAAAATATAATTCCAATGATTATTTTTAGAATGATAGTTGTTTTTTTTAGAACATGGGTTTCAAAAAATTTTGGGGAAGGGAGCTACAGTTATCCCCGAAAAATTTTTTTTTTAAATAAATTAAACCAAAATTACAGCTGAAAAATTTATTTCATTCTTGTTAATTTAAAATTTTAAAAGTATTTTTTGGCAAACTTTGAGGGGGTTATTAAAATTATACCCATTTCTTTGGCATAAAAAATTTTCTACCCCCCTCGGGGAAAGGGGCCGATACTTTTTCAAAAAATTGAAAAAAAAAAAAGAAAAAAAAACACTTCGGGAAAAAAAGAAAACTTTTCTGCCTTAAAAATTTTTCACAATTGAAATTATAAATTTTGAAATCTTTAATAAATTTTTCCCAAAGTATATCCGGGTATTTTTTGACTTCTAAAAAGCCCAATAAAATTTAAGAAGCTTTGCATTCTTTCTTTTAAAATAAAAATGTTTCTCATTTTAAACCGGGTTGTTTTTTTTTTGGAATTTTTTGGGTTTTTTCCTTAAAGCAGGGTGTTATCCCAATTACGTCCCAATTTTAGAATTTTTTTATTTAAAAACATATAATTTATTTTACCGTGATGAAAGTTGTTGTTTTTTCCCTTTTTTGGGGCGATAGGGACCCTGAAAAAAGGTTTATTTTTTTGTTTCTGGTTCGGGGTAGTGACGTGTTTTACTTTGTTTTTTTTTGCCGGTTACCATAATACGTGTTTTTAACCAGGTAGTTGTTTTCCCTTGGGTTCCCAAAATAGGGGGAAACCTTTGATGACAGTTGTTGTGTTTTCGGGTTTGGGCCGAAAAGTACGCAAATTTACTGGTTTTTGGGGTTCCTTTTGTCATATATACGTGTTTTACAGGGTTGTTGGTTTTCCCTTTTTGGGTTGCCATAATGACTGCCCTAACAGGTTTTGTTTTTTGTTCCGGGTTTTGATTTTTACTTTTGATGATGGTTTTTTTTGTTTTTCTTTTTTGGGGAAAAGGTGAATTTGAGGGGAGGGGGTTTTTTTGTTTTTTCCTTGTTCCCATTTTGGGGGACGTAAATTACAGGTTTTTTTGGTTTTCCCGGGTTGGGGGAATTTGTGCCGTTGAATCCCAGGTTTGTTTGTGTTCCTGGTTGCGTTTAAGGTGACGTGTTTTCAGGTTTGTTTTTGTTTCTGGTTGCGATGTGAGGGTGATGATAGGTTTTTTTGGGGTTCCCCGGGGTTGGGGAAAATTAAAACGGGGAGACGGGTTTGTTTTTGTTTTTTTGGGTTGCCTTTAGTGACGTGTTACAGGTTTTTTTGTGTTCCCGGGTTTGGGCGTTTAATGCCCGTGGGGGCCCGGTTTTTGGGGTTCCTGGTTGCGTATTTTAGGGTAAATTAAAAGTTGTTGTTTCCTGGTTGCGAAGTACGTGAAAACAGGGTTGTGGTGTTCCTGATTGCGATATTTACGTTTTTTTAAACAGGTTGTTGTTTTTCCGGGGTTGGGGAAATTTAACTTTGATTTCGGGTTTTTGTTGTAATCCTGAAGTGCGATTTTAAGTGTTTTTAAAAAGGTTTTTGTTTTTCCCTTTTGTTTGCAAATATTTGAGTTGTTTTACATGTTGTTGGGGTTCAGTTTCGATATTTTTGACGTAAAATTAAGGTTTGGTTTTTTTTCCCCTGTTTGCGATAGGGGGACGGGATGAAGGTTGTTGTGTTTTTTGGTTTCGAAAATTTTGACTGTTTAACGGGTTTGTTTTTGTGTTCCCGGGGTTCCCGATAGGACTGATGACAGTTTGTTTTTTGTTTTCCCCCTTGGTTGCTTTTTATTTTTTACGTAAATTAAAGGTTGTTGTTTTTCCTAGCATTTGTCCGTTAGGTGATCTGTTTTAGTTGCTGGTGTGGGGTTTCCTGGGTACGATAGTGAGACGTTGTTTGATAGTACATTTGTTGTGCTTCGGTTTGAGCGGAGTTTGTAGTTTGACTGTTGACTTTTGGGATTTTGTTATTTCCTGGTTGTTTTGCGTATGAATTAAACATTGGTTGATGTTTTCCCCTGTTTTCCGGTAGTTTGACTTGTTGAGAATGCTGTTTGGTTCTTGCCTGGTTGCGTATTCTAGTGACGTGTGTTACAGGCCCTGTTTGTTTTGTTCCCTTTTTGTCCTGGTAGTTTGACGTGAGATTGGCCCAGGTTGTTGGGTTCCTGGTTGCGAATAGTTTACGTGATTTACAGGTTTGTTGGCTGGTTTCTGATTCGAAGTGATCTGTTGAATGGTTTGTTGTTGTTCCTGGTAGCGAATAAGTGGCGTGTTGATACAATTGTTGTGCTTCTGTTTCCGGGAAAGTAAACGTTTTTTGACGGGGTTTGTTTGTTTTGTCGGGGTTGCGAAAATTTTAAACTTGGAATACATGTTGATTTTGGTTCCGGGTTTCCGGAAAGGTTGACGGTTAAAAGGGGGAAAAAAGTTGTTTTTGTTTCGGGTTTTGCGTAGTGACGGTGTTTGACGGGGTTGTTTTTGGCCCTGGTTGCGATAGTGACGGATGACGGGTTTGTTGTTTTTCCGTTTTTTCAAATAGGTGATGGTTTGGACAGGTTTGGTGGCTTTTTTTGTTGCGATTAATGGGGTGATGACGGTTTTTGTGCTCATATTGCGTTTTAATGACCCGTTTGACATTTTTTGTTGTGTTCCCGGGTTTTTGCGATATTGACCTTTTAAATAAACATTTTTTGTTTTAATTCCCGGGTTTTCCGGGAAAGGGGACGTGATGTTTAAAGTTTTTGGTGTTTCGGGTTTTTGCGAAAGGACGTGATGACAGGTTTTTTTTGTGTTTTCCGGGACCGGGCGATGGGGGAACGTGATGACGGGGTTTTGTGTTTTCTTGGTTTGTGGGGATAAGGTTTTTGGAACTTGGGAGGATTGGGAACAGGGTTTTGTTTGGCCCCTTTTGTTTTTGGGGAGGGATTAGTGACTTTGATAAACAGGGTTGTTTGTTCCTTTTGGGTTGCAAATTTTGGGTTTTGTTAGGGTAGGGGATGTTTACGGGTTTTTGTGTTTTTCGGAAGTTTGTGGAAGGACCCGAAATTGGTGGGCACAGATTGTATTGGTGAGATAAGCGAGGACGGGAGTTTATTTGAAGAGTTTGCTTGGGTTTCGGAAGTAAAGTGATGAAGCTCCTGGTTTTTTGCTTGATGTTAAAAGTTGTTATTGGCCCTCCTTTGGGTTGCAGTAGTGACGTGATTAAAAGGTTGTTGTGTTCCTGGTTGCGAAAAAGTGACGGTGTATGACAGGGTCTGTTGTCGTTTCCTGGGGTTTTGCGATAGTGACGTGATAATAGTTTGTTTTGTGTTTCCTGGTTTGCGATAGTGACCGTGGATGACAAGGTTGTTTGTGTTTTTTTCTGGTTTTACGTGAATTACGTGATGATAAGCCCTGTGTTTGGTCGGTAGTGACGTGATGAGCAGATTGTTGTGATCCTGGTTGCCACTAGTTACGTGATAACAGGTTGTTGTGTTTCCTGATTCGTGTGACGTGTTTTGATTATTGGTTTATTGTGTTTTCCCCCTTGGTTGGTGCAATAGTGACTGTGTTGATTAAATTGTTGTGTGTTCCTGGTTCCGGTATTAAGGTATTAGCACCCCTTATGCATTTAATCCGCCGCTTTGGTGAAGAGTATTTTTCAAATTAGGCTAGAACTAATTATTTACTACTTGTTAACTACATTTTGAAAATGAGGGCCATGGGTTCAGTCCCAGAAGGGTCAAATTTTTTTTGTCTTTCTTTTTTTTTTAACATTAATTTATGTATCTCCTCATTGGTCCGAGTTTGGAAAGAAAAAAGTGGTTTTTAATTTTTGATTTTTTTTTTGAATTTATAATAGGTTTTTATTGGGCTAAAGTTGCTAATCTTTCTTAAGTATAAATATTGGTACCTTTTGTGATAGTTTTCAAAGTGGCGAAATGATTTAAGTCAAAATTAGACGTAAAATGTTAGTTTGTAAATTTTTTTTTTACAAGATCAACCCAATATACTTTTTTTTTTTGTTTAAAATTTTAAGGAAACTTTAAAAACAGGCACTCATTTGGGTAAATTTTAAGAATTTTTTAAATAAGGTTCCCTACGTAGAAAAATGGTCAGACACGTGGTAAAAATGGGTGGGGTATGGTAACATTTTTATACAGATTTCATAAATTTTAAGTAGAAACCATAATTTTGCTTATTTGGATTGTTAGATGAATGGTACTATTTGTTTCTTACCAAAAATTAATGGAAAACATTTTTCATTAGAATGTTATTGCAGATTATTTTTTTAAAGGTTTTCCTACTTTCTAAAAAGGGCCCTCATAACATCCTAGCTTTGAGTTCAGAAAAGTGGCCATAACTTGATTTCCGTACGGTCAACTTTGTTTAAATTTTGCATACAGGTGTACTTTAAGGTATACATCTGACTTATGATGTCAATTTTTTAGTTCCTGATAGTGCCAATTAGGGTCCTAATACCTTAACGTGTTGATAGGTTGTTGTGTTTCTGGTTGCAATAGTGACGTGATAACATGTTGTTGTGTTCCTGGTTCCGGTAGTGACGTATTGAAAGGTTGTTGTGTTCCTGGTTGCGATAGCGATTTGAAGATAAGTGTTGTGCTCGTGGTTGCGATAGTGACGTGATAAACAGGTTGTTGTGTTCCCTGGTTGCGATTAGTGACGTTGATGACAGGTTGTTGTGTTCCTGGTTGCGATATTGACGTGATAACGGGTTGTTGTGTTCCTGGTTGCGATAGTGACGTAATGACAGGTTGTTGTGTTTCTGGTTGCGATAGTGACGTGATGACAGGTTGTTGTGTTCCGGGTTGCGATAGTGACGTGATGACAGGTTGTTGTGTTTTTGGTTGCGATAGCGATGCGATGACAGGATTTTTGTGATCCATGTTGCGATAGTGATGTGTTGTGTTTCTTGTTGTCTGGTTGCGATAGTGACGTGATGACTGGTTGTTGTGTTTCTGGTTTCGATAGTGACGTAATGACAGGTTGTTGCTAAATATTAAATGTTTTCTTAGTAGATCCATTACGATTTGTCTTCCCCCGACCTTGAATCTATTCTGGATAACCTCTGTCTTTTATATATTTTACGCCTCAAATCAGAACATACGCTATCTTTGGATATCGCACTGCCTGCCACCTGAAACGCAAACATATTCAGAAAATAACATACAATTAATACTAAAAAAGAATGATGACGCGGTGTGAAAAGACTCAAAAAGTTTAAAGAAATAACAAGTTAACACGTTTTCTTCTTTAACATCTCAAAACAATGCAATTATCATGATTTTCTTTGCATGGGGTTCCTTTGTAAGTAACACAATTGTTGTCATAGCTAATACAACTTCAAAAAAGTTTACTAGGGTAAACATGACCTTGCATTTTAAGAGAAAAATATGCAGTACGAATAGCTGAAAATCAAGTCCTTTTGCATTTTAAAAAGCGGTAATAGGAGTCTTTTCTAATCTTCTTCTCTGATTGTTTTTAGCTTTTCTTTTATGTCTGAGAGACTCAAATGTGCAGTCTTAACAAAACACAGTGGAATAAACATACCAAAAAAAGCAGAGCAAACAAAATGTCTTTGTTACTCTAAAAATATTTACTTAGACAAAGGAAAAAATTTGTAAACACCTTTTGGAACATACTAGAATAACTCGAAATAATTTTTTTGTTCTAGTGTTCTGAAATAAGTAGTCCGCAGGTTACCTTCTATCACACAGATAGGCAAAATCATCTTGCATTGGTGGAAATGGTGAGATAATATGGGGACTCACATGTATAACTATATATATACATTTTGTATATAGAAATATGCTTACCAAAGCAAATGCCATGAATGTTGCCGCTCGTCTCCATAGATACATCAGTGATCAAGGCATACATCAAGGAAAATTTATGATATGTAATCTTAATAAATTGTTTAATAGTTTTTAATACAATGGAGAAATAAACACAACACAAACCTTTAACATTACTGCTTCTGCCTTGGACAGATGTATTCATATTCTCTAATGTGCTCGTGCTCGCAAACTCTCCACCTGGCATTTGCATGGTCCTCTATTTTTTGCATTAAAAATTAAAAAAAAAAAAATTTAGAAAGAATTTATAAACAAAATAACTGTTGCTTCTTTTTCATCTAAAATGCTTTCTCGAGGCTTAAACAGGGAAACTGAACTTGAAAATATCACAATGAATTTCACATTGAAATGTAAGAAATTTCGCATTGGAGTTGTATGCTTACCTTATGCATGTTTTGACATTTGTAACTAAATCATTATATTACAAAAAATGTCACTTATAATGGCATCATCCGGGTATCTTAGTATTGTGGTAAAATTTCTTCGACATTAATACTAGATGACAGGTTGAGTTTCAATTATACTAACGTATGATAAAATTGCAACGCACACGAACTAAATAAACATCAAAATGTTAGGAAAACGCATAATTAGAACTAAAACCTAAATATACATGTAGCTATTTTCGGTGAGCTATTTATGATGTGCATATTTTTGATGAGCTATTTATGATGTGCATATTTTGGTGAGCTATTTATGATGTTCATAATTTGAGTTAGAATGGCAGTAAAGTAAGTTCAAAATCATTGAAATCTTGGTTCTAAATCACCGATAATAATCAAATAGCTCAACTAGAGATCGTGTGTAAATGTATTTTATTTCATACCTTACAGTTTTCTAATATATGTCGAAATTTTGATGTAGGCCCTGTTGTCTCAAACAGATTGCAAATATCGTCTTCTGATAATCTGAGTAGTGACTGTCCATCTATTTCTTCCTCTGTTGAAAAAAGAAACATCAATATCATGCATACATTTCAAATTGAAAACAATTTACTAATTTATAAGAACATTTAGTCATTCATTTATTTGTCCGGTGATGAAAGGCCTTCTGAACATTTACAAGATGTAGCTTTGCATCTGTCAATCCAGCAAGTATTATTGATTTTATTCTCACAATTTAAATCAATGTAAATGGAATAAATAAGAATTGCAATACAAATGTTACCACACCTGTTCATCACTAAACGAATGATGTTTTTTATAAGAGTACTGCGTTCTAAGAGCAAAATAAATGGTCTTCGTTTTAAGTTTAGGTTAATGTTTATTAGTAGGTGTTTACAAAAATAAATTGGCCAGGCACTTCTAAAATGTTCATACATGGATTCAAGGGATTGGAAATCAACATTTTTTTCAATGTTTACTCTGTTAAGATATTTCCAATAAACTTTAGTGTATCTTATTTTCATTTTTCTTAGTTGTGATTTATTAATAAACTTTCTATAATAGTTAATAAGAATTTGACAATGAAATTATATAAAAATGTAAAAATTCTGGCTACAAAGTAGATCATTTTAGATATTTTTTACCGAGACATAAATCATCTCCGGGACACTTCCGGGACAGACAACTTATCTCCGGGACTTTCCCGGACGTCCGGGACGTTATGGCATGTATGTGAATCATTATCTTTGTTGTGCTTGGTCAAATATTAATTCATAATTCTTTTATTGTTTTTACACTTAGCTTTTAATAAAGATTTGTTTTCATCATTACGATATTTGTTATCCCCTTTTCTACCTTTAATGTTTAGCTATAATTTAGCTATCATGTTTTCTAGCTTTTTTGCAGTCAGCACCAAACCACGGGTTAGTTTTTTCATATTTATAGTCACATTACTTTAATTTATAGTTTTTACTTTGTGGAAATCTCACTTTAGCACTTGTTATAAAAATATTATTTAGTATTTTAGTAATATCATTTATTTGTATTTGATTAACAGGTTGTGTTTTACACTCCTCAATATTGGTCAACAATGGATTTATTACCTCATCTGGTATGTTTGTGGCAAATTCATTGACTTTTGTACTGTCCCATTATAGCAGTTTGGTTTTATTTCTATGGCAGTTTGCAATTTCGTGCATCATGTTGATGGTATATTCTAGCATAGCATGCCTATCAGAGAATCAGGTATCTAATTCTTTGATATCAAAATATTGTAAAAGGGTATAACCATCTAGTGATGATATAGTATAGTCTATTACTGAGGTATCTTTAAAAGTCATTTTGCCATTTTCAAATCTTCCAATTATAATGATAAAATTATTATTTTTACATATAACTATGATTTTGTATCCATGACTATTGTTTTTTCTTGTACTGTGATTTTCTATGTAAATTTATTAAACTTTATTACAGCTTTTTGGTTGAAAAAAAAACGTACTGCAAAATATATCAAAATAAAAAGAAATCTGACAAAAAATCATCACATACTGTATATTCGATCATTTCAGCTGTTTGTGCATTATAGTCTCCGAACTTATATAAATAGGTTAATTTATTACACATGTCATTAGCTTCATTTTCAAAAATTTCAAATTCATCATTATTATAAAAGCGTGATTGAACAGGTGAGATATATACATTACTAAATAGTAAATCTTTGTTTATTTTGGTCAAATTACTTAATGTCAGCCACATTACATACTCACCCTAAGAGTCTATTGTTTTGATATTTGGCATTAAACAGATTTTTTACAAATACGCCAAGGCCATCAGATTTTCTTAATGATTTTTGCTTTCTGTGTACATTTATTAATAAAGATTAAATCATTTAAATCATGTTTAGAATCTGACACAAAGAAAATGTCATACTTATTAACAAGTGAAGTAAATTCAGGGTAATTTGAACGTCTTTTAAGACCACATAGATTAAAAGAACTTTCTACTTGCAGCTCGTAAGATACATAGTTATTTTGTAGGTTCATGGAACTATATGTAAGTTGGCATCTCCCCAATTGTCCTAAGTGTCAGTTTTTGATAGGAGCTTATCCTTGTACGTTTGAGATATAGAGTGTGTATTTGGTTGAGCAGGCCTTGGTCTTCTGTTTTGGTACTCTAGTATTGTTTGGCTGTATTGATCAATGTGTTCTTCAGAATTTGTCACAGAGGAAATTGAATCAGAGTCACTATTACTGTTGTCTACTTGTTCCATAAGGGTTTCACACTTGTTTTTGGTAGCTTTTCAGGTTTCCTCTTTTGTAAAGTATTCAAATGAGAGGGATTTTCTTCTTCTTGTATAGATGTTGTATGTCTATGTTGGCCTAAGACTTCTCTCCAGTCAGGGAATTCGTCACAAATTAATTTCTTGTTTGCAATGAGTTTGGCAGGATAACCAATGAAAACAAATCGAGGTGGATATTTTGCTTTCATCTCTTTATATTTAGGCCAAGTACGAAATCTGGCCTGAACTATTTCATTTGGGTGGTCTCTGTTGATTCCTTAAGCGTTTTTACCTTTGAGTTTGTAAGCAATGAAAAGACTACTTTCCACATCTCGACAATCTCTGAAACAGACTATAATTGGTCTAAATTTACCATGAGCGAACGCGCCATTCAATGCGCGCGTTGTATAGAAATACTATCACGGTCAATATGTAGGTTGTCTTTCAGAAACGCCTTTTTTAGTTCATAACAATCTTCTGTTGTTTTAGTTTCGTGTATTCCACGGAAAATTAAATAATTCAGTCTGCTTCTAGCTTCTGCATCAATGCTACGATACTCAAGTGTTTTCAAACGTGCCTGTTTCTTGCTGAATCGATTGAATAGACATTTCAAAGTTATATACACGTGTATTTAAATTGTTCGTTCATGTTGCATGTTAGCATTTCATAAAAAGGGACTCATTGATCGTCTGTGGATAAAAGCTTGACATCTTTAGTGGACACATTGCTCAGTTTGTTTGAATTATCAAATATTTGTTTAAAAGCTAGTACAGCCGATTAGATATATTATTCTTTTAAATGCATGAATATTTTTCTCTGCATGAGTATTTGCTACTGTTAACAACAAGTTCTACAACTTGTTAATACACTCATTTCGATTGTTTAAGTTGTTAAACAGATGTGCAAATATTTTAGTTTCAATAAAACGTGTGCTTTGCTTTTTTAATGTATCCGAGATCGAACACAAACCAGTTGTTCACTAGTTTTTTTTAAAAAAATATTCTAGCACATGAGCAATAGCGATGCGATAAATATCATATTATTTTAATACAATATATCTACTGTAATGTAGAAACGGCAAAAGAAACAATAAATAACTCTTGTTTTATAGGTTCAAACTCAACCGTAACGGTAAAATACTTTTTTACTGTTGTTTTATTTCTGTATTTTTCACTTTATTCTTAGATTTCGTGTTAGTGCGTTTGTAAGTGAAATACTTACACATGAATTCTACTAGATTTATTGATCAAATTATCTATGCCATATTTTTCTGAACCATCACTTGTTAGAATGTTGAACATAAAGTACATATAAAAGTACATTCTCATTTATAGCCATTTACTTGATTATGTAGAATCGATGCCACGATCAACTGATAACGTAAAAATAAGTAAATTTATTAAACCGCTTCTATACATACAATACCATTTTCTTCATTCAATCTGACCTTCTGGAAGAGTATTTTCCGTAATTTCAAGAAATAGACGGTGCATTAAGATTATTAAAGTGGTGGCATTTAAAGATGACACAATTGTTTTAACATTGAGGATGTTTATGTATATATATTTTGAATAGCTTGAAGAACTGTTTCTATTAATCATATGAATCAAATTGACAAACGAATATTTCTCTTGACGTTTACAGTAAAGCAGAAATATTTAATAGAATATCTTCGAAAGAATGTTCTTTGTTTATTCGGTAAATTATGTAACAATGAAAAATGACAACCAACGAGTATCTTGTAAACATGAAAAAATATTTTTCGTTTTGTTTTATTCTTGACAAATATTTTGTTATTATTATAAAACATTTTTACATTGTGTAACAGAGACACAATCTGTGATTCTTCCTTATTTGCCATTGAGAGAGTTGTTTCACCTGGACCAGTGTTTTTCTATGTAAAGAATTCCCGCCAGTTGGGCACGTGACTATTGTGTTCAGTTGAGTTCAGGTTTTTGATGGAGAGACATGTACATTGTCCTTATATTTTATTTTTTTGCTATTTATGGAATATTATTATTATTAATAATAATTAACAGCATACAGGAGAGAGTCAGAATAATGTATCGTATTCCTCGTGTTTGATATCAGAAGTTTGTTCCATAACCTGAGTGTTGTTATCGTTAATGGTCTAAGATAACGCTGTGCCAACAAAAATAAAAGAAATACAAAACCTACCAAATCCTTGACTTTTATACATCCTTTAATACTAATAAATTTCAAAGGAGTTACAATTGCGTATAGTGAACGTACATTTTCATCGTCAGCTCAATATTAATGAATTGACTAGTCACTCAGCATAGTTATCAAATTCTGTTGTGTTTTTATATTAAGACATAGTGAATTACACAATTATGCTTATAATTTTGCTGTAATTAGAGAGAGAATATGACATTCTTTTTTTCCGTGAGAAGACTTGTTTATTGGCACACTCTCTACTGGACCCTTACCAATACCATGGGGATGACAATAATTTAAATTTGGAAATGAACAAAATGAAATAAAGTTGTCTATTGTTCAGTGTTGAACATTGAATCAATTTAACAACAGGCCCCGTGGAAACATTGATCAGGATTACTCGAACCAAGCCTGCAACATTTACATGATTCTATTTTTATCTATATATATAATAGCTGATTTTATGATTAATTAGATAGGATATGTTTAATTTTCATTTGAAATTGTCATTTATGAAGAGATAAAATATTTGTATGTCTGGCTTTTTAAAAGTTTATTTAAGCCGGATAAAGAAGGAACCACTCAAATGAATAACATTTTCCATGAAAGAAGTCTGTATCAATTTTAATTAAGCATTGCACAACTTAAAAATTGTTTTTCACCAATTCAATACGTTTTGAATGTAAAAAAAAACTTATGACATTTTAAAGACCAACACAAATATTGCTAAAAATATCTAAATTATGCAAACGACGGATGTTTTTATAACTTATATTTAAAACATTTATGTTAAAGGACAAAGCTCCGAAACTAGACTGTGCCCAAGGTGTAAACAAACAAAAAATTGTGTCTTCAATAAATTATGTAATTTCTCGTTAAAAAGAGTCAATCCGATGTAGCTCTTGTTGCGGCGTTGAACCAAATGGGTAAGACTAAAGACCAGACTCCAAAGCCAGGCAAAAAATCATCCAAAACAGTTGAAAACCCTTAAATCTTTATTGAGTAAAACACGAAAACCGATTATCTCCCCTGAACATTCAAAATTGGACAAAAAATCTAGACACAACTCTGCCTCGGACTCTTGTGACACAAACAGTGTGAATAGTGAATGGTCTGATATAGAAATAAACGTTTCAACTGAAAATAAATTTCAACTTCTTGAAAATAATAGTAGATTGAATATGTCTAATGCGAACAACATCCATGATTCCAGCTTGGACACAACTTTTGAGGCCGAGACACATATACTAAGTCACAGTGTAATCGGTCCAGATATTATGAACACTCTGTCTCAACAACAACCAATTACTCCTCAGCAAGTTATAATGAATTCTGCCGGTCATAACAATCAAATACATCTGTTTATGTCCTCGCCACTACATTTACCTCCTCAACTATCAATGCAAGTGCCTCCACAAACCGCTGCTTTGTCTGATTTGGATGTACAAAGAATCATAATAGGGGTGAAACAAATCCTGAGAGAGGAAATATAACTAATAGTGCAGCTAGAGGTGAATGAACAAATAAATAAAATTATCAAGCCCCTTGAAAAATCAATTGAAAAGCTGCAGGAAAAGGTAAATTCACTTGAGAAAGATCAGGCTGATACAAATCAATACAGCAGACGCCTTAATGTTATTATTAGTAATGTCCCAGAAAAGGACAAGGAATCAACAGATGATATTGTGATAAAGGTAGCCTCTGAGAGTGGATCAGTTGTAACAAAAAATGGTATTGATGTTAGCCACAGAGTTGGAAATAAGATTGATTCTAGCAAACATAGAGATATTGTTGTAAGATTTAATTTATTCAAAGCCAAAACTAATTTCTTGCAAGGGAGGAGAAAATTGAGAGAAAACAAAAGTTCTTACTACATTAATGAACAACTTAGCTCTTCACGGAGAGAGCTTGCATTTCAGTGTAGACATCTCAAGAGAGATAAATTATCACCTATAGTTGATACATGGTCCTTTAATGGAAACATTTATATAAGACTTCAAGCCAAGAAAAGTGACCAAAAAGGACCTTCATTTAGAATAAACTGCCTGGATGACCTGATCAAATTTGGATACACACCATCATTGCCTGATAATGACAATATGTATTAGTCTGTATTGATTTGTAAAAACAGAATTAGATGATTAACTTATTAAAAAACAAACAAACAAACAAAAACAACAACATTTTAACAAAAAGCACTGTTTTCACTATATGATATTAACAGAGTATTAAAGATCATCTTCAAATATTCAATTTCATTTTCAATGATTAAAAGCTAGTTTATCTTTTGTGTGCCTTGGAAAATTCCAGATACAAATACACCATTTTGTGGTAAACTTCAATTTTTTTTAAACATAACTGTGATAAGTTATGCATTTAGTAAGTATGGCCCTTAAATATTATTTTTAATTGTAATTATCTTTTCTCCATCTAAGAATATTGATATCAAGAGTACTAAATTATCTTTAAAGTTTTTCCTTTGTCTATTCTAGTCATGTATTGTAAGATTAAAAGCTTGCATATGTAAACACTTCTTAGTCATATTCTGCAGATAAATATAACATATCTATAAATATACATTTATCTATATATAATATTACAAACCGTGAATAATGTACTTTTGTCATAGCAATATTGTTTGAAAGTTCCAATATTTTGTTATCAAAGGAAATGACAATGACAATTAACCTGATTGAGTTGAACTAATAACAGAATTATATATACAATAAATCATTGTGTTGAAAACTTCATTTTTGTTCAAAAATATAACTTTTCTCTCCTTATCTGTTACCAGTTTTGTCAAACTTTTAATTCTTCTATAAACAAAGCATTGTCTTAACCCATATTTATGTTACTCCTCTACTAAATGTAAAATCATTTGAATCACATGATTATGAACATGTCTATTATATTTCCAAGTACATATGTATGATTCAAAATTTTGCATATGAAAACATTTCTTAGTCATATTTTGCAGTTGTATGTACATATCTATAAATACATATTTTTCTGTATAGAACATTCAAACTGTAAATAACTTATTATATCAACTTGCCTGGATTGATTTGAATTTTAAAAAAATGCATATGTAATTAATCATTTCTCTTGAAACTTTAATTATTTTTTTTTTCAAATATGTAACCTTTCTTTCCTTATTTGTTGACATTTTTGTCAAATTCTTAATTCTTCTATCAACAAAACATTGTCTTTATCTTATATTTATTCTTAACTAAGCTTTCTCATGAATAAAGCAAATCTTGATTTAATTCCGTTACGAATTTTGAATACAATTAAAAGTTCAAATAGGCAAAATATAAATCATTTTTGCCAAGAACCAATAGTATGATTATGATATATTTTGTTGTCTATTCTAGTCATAACCAAATATTAGTAAAAAATGTATTGTATGATATAAAGACTGCATATGTAAACATTTTTTTCTTCATATTTTGCAGATGTACATAACATGTCTCCAATTATACTTTTAATTGTACAGAACATTTCAATATGAAATAATATAGGTCTGTTTATCATGTTTACCGGCGCTTGATTAAAAAAACCATATAAATACTAATTATATCAACGTTAGTTGAAACATTTTGATTATCAAGA
Source organism: Ruditapes philippinarum (assembly GCF_026571515.1). Lineage (NCBI taxonomy): Eukaryota > Metazoa > Mollusca > Bivalvia > Venerida > Veneridae > Ruditapes > Ruditapes philippinarum. The sequence goes on along the minus strand of NW_026863845.1, from coordinate 2,815 downwards.
AACAGTGACAAAGAAAGTAGTTAATATTGACATACCTGATATGCCAACCATTTGAATATCATGCTAGCTGCTCAAGTTTCCTTTCCATCATGCATGTAGTTAGAATAATAAATCCACAAGTTTAAACATGTGATTTTTAACTTTTCACAATACGTTTTTTTTTTGTTTTTATTTTTTTCACAAAATATATTATGCCATAAAATTATCCAACTCATTTCAACTTAATTGTGTAATTTATCCAGCGTCTATAATATTATTATCAATTCTAAATGCACCAAATTGAACGACCTCAAGTGTCATTCAGTACACGCTTTGGCAAGTAAAGCCAATTCAACAGGCCTGTCAAAAACTTGTGTCTATTTCACTTAATCTTGATACTATATTTAGACTCATTTAGAGCTGACATTAAGCTAATACTTGAACATTACCTAATTAATAGATGTTTTCATCGCCTTTTCATTATTAATTTTTTAAAACATATATATACCTTAAAAGGATTCGATTATGTCCGTTTATACATTGTTAATTAACAACTAAAAATACCAGAACGTCTGTTGGTGAATACCTTACCCTTAATTAATTAAATCGAATGCCAACGATCATCGGGACTCTTTTCATCTCAACTATATTTCATTCATAATTATGTTAAACATGTACATATTTTTTCTTTTCTTTCCGTTATTCTTCTTTAATATTTGTGTATCTTTTACTTCTCTGGTCTGGGTCATGTCTATGTCTACTCACTCATTCATCACTTCGTCCTGGCATAACTTATCTGTGATAACAGGTTGATGTGTTCCTGGTTGCAATAGTTACGTGATAACAGGTTGTTGTGTTCCTGGTTGCGATAGTGACGTGATGAAAGGTTGTTGTGTTTCTGGTTACGATCGTGACGTGATTACAGGTTGTTGTGTTCCCTGTTGCCATAGTTACGTGATTACAGGTTGTTGTGTTTTTGGTTGCGATAGTTACGTGATAACAGGTTGTTGTGTTCCTGGTTGCGCTAGTGACGTGATTACAGGTTGTTGTGTTTCTGGTTGCGATAGTGACGTGATTACAGGTTGTTGTGTTTTCTGGTTCCGGAAGTGACGTGATGAAAGGTTGTTGTGTTTCCTGTTTTGCGATAGTGACGTGATGGCAAGTTGTTGTGTTCCTGGTTCTGTAGCAACGTGTTGAAAGGTTGTTGTGTTTCTTGTTGCGATAGTGACGTGATGACAGATGTTCTGTTCCTGGTTTCGGTAGTGACGTGATGACAGGTTGTTGTGAGTCTGGTTGCGATAGTGACGTGATGACAGGTTGCTGCGTTTCTAGTTGCGATAGTGACGTCATGACCGGTTGTTGTGTTCCTGGTTGCGATACTGACGTAATAACGGGTTGCTGTGTTTTTGGTTGCGATAGCGATGCGATGACAGGATGTCTGTTTTCCAGGTTGCGATAGTGACTTGTTTTGTTTCTGGTTGTCTGGTTGCGATAGTGACGTGATGACTGGTTGTTGTGTTTCTGGTTTCGAAAGTGACGTGATGACATGGTGTTGCTAAATGTTAAATGATATCTTAATAGAGCCATTGCGACTTGTCTTCCCCCGACATTGAATCCATTCTGGATAACCTCTGTCTTTTATATATTTTACACCGCAAATCAGAACATACGCTCTCTTTGGATATCGCACTGCCACCTGAAACGCAAACATATTCAGAAAGTAACATACAATTAATACTAAAAATGATGGTGACGCTGGTGTGAAAGACCAAAAACCTTAAAGAATACAAGTAACAAGTTTATTTTAACATCTCAACAACATGGATTTATATGATTTCTTGCATGGGGTTCTTTGTAGTAACACAATATATGTCATAGCTAATACAACTTCAAAAAAGTTTACTAGGGTAAACATGACCTTGCATTTTAAGAGAAAAATAAGTAGTTCGAAAAGCTGAAAAATCAAAACCTTTTGCATTTTGAAAGGCGGTGATAGAGTCTTTTCTAATCTTCTTTTCTCTGATTGTCTTTAGCTTTTCTTTTATGTCTGAGAGGCTCAATGTGCTGTCTACAAAAAAAAAGTGGAATAAACATACCAAGTAAAGAGCAGACCAAACAAAATGTCTGTGTGACTCTAAAAATATTTACTCAGACAAAGGAAAATTTGTAACACCTTTTGGAACATACTTGAATAATGCGAAATAAATTGTTTTAAGTGTTTTGAAATAAGTAGTCCGCAGGTACCGTCTTTCACACAGATAGACAAAATCATCTTGCATTGGTGAAATGATGAGATATATGGGACTCACATGTATAACCATATATATAGAAATATGCTTACAAAACAAATGCCATGAATGTTGCCGCTCGTCTCCATAGAACAATCAGTGATCAAGGCATACATCAAGGACAATTTATGATATGTCTTGATATTGCCTTGGACAGTTGTATTTAAACAATATGATGTGCTCGTTTTCGCAACTTCTCCATCTATTTTTGCATTCAAAATTAACAAAAATATAGAGAAAAGAATTATAAACAAAATAACTGTTGCTTCTTTTTTATCTAAAATGCTTTCTTAAGGCTTAAACAAGGAAACTGAACTTGAAAATATCACAATGAATTTCACGTTGAAATGCAAGAAGTGTTCGCATTGGTGTTGTATGCTTAACTTATGCATGTTTCTGACATCTGTTACTAAATCATTCTATTACAAAAAATGTCACTTATAATGGCATCATCCCGGTACCTTAGTATTGCGGTAAAATTTCTTTCGAAATTTATATTAGATGCCAAAACATAAGCTAGAATCATTACAAATTATGTTTCTGCTTTC
>NW_026863844.1:17500-50971 GCF_026571515.1 Ruditapes philippinarum | reverse complement strand
ATCAAAAAATTGAATTGATTTCCACGGTTGATTTATGTGTGGTGAAATAAATGTGTATTATGAAGCATGTGTTTCTGTACTTTACGTTAAAATGTTTGTGTAAATATCAAATTTGAATGTTAACTATAAATTCCCGCTTTGTAAGTAAAGTAAGCAATAAATAGCTGAGGAATTTTAATGCCACGTGGTGAGAATTAAAAAGAAAAAGTGAGTATATTTTGTTTTGAAGTAGTGTTATATGCATCATATTTTATTCAGCGAAATACGGCAGTGAATAATTCATGATGGGCGATACTAACTTGTCATATCTAAAAGGTGTTCGGACACGATTTTACAACTTTCTAGATATAGAAATTTGAAACGGGGAGCAGCTGTTGTCTGAATATTCAGATGTAATTCTCATGGATGCTGAGGAGCAAGCAGGGATAGAAAATAGGATAGACGAATGCAAGAAAAAAGTCAATAATTACACAGAAAAACTTACTATTCAGTCTGCAAAAATTGCATTAGCTATTTGAGACAGTGATAGTGAATTCTTACAAGTAGTCATGGATAATGATTCAACCTTTCAGGATAAAGCAATGACTATAGTATATAAACTTGAAAATGTTCAAAAAGATTTGAAAAAGCTTAATGTAGAATACAAACCACTAGAAAGTAAAGGAGCAGAAACTGTAGTACAGCATATGTGTGAGCTTCAATTTAAACTACAACAGGAATTCTTTGAAAAACAACAAAGAAGAAATGAGGAGCAAATGGAAATACAACAAAGGTTCTTTGAAGAACAGCATGCTTTTAAAGATAAAGGTACAAATACAGTGAAATTACCCAAATTGGACATGATCTCATTCAGTGGAAATCGCCTTAAATGGACGGAATTCTGGGATTCTTTTCGCAGTGCGATACATGAAAATGATAAGCTTTCTCCTATTGATAAATTTAATTATTTGAAAGGAAAATTAGTAGGTGAAGCTAGAAGTGCCATTGCTGGGCTAACATTATCAAATGAGAATTATGATATAGCTATTCATATTCTTCGTGAAAGATTCGGTGACCTCCAGGATATAATTGATTCGGACATTACAGTCATTGGAATATACACGGTGTGTTATGTTTAGTTAAAATAAGAACTATAAAGTTTATAAAAGGTTTGAAATTAAAAATAAAGTGTTTATTGAAAAAGAAATAAAAATTTTGTCTTCAATGTTGGTGTAAAACCTGAATCTCCACCACATCTTACACCATAGAACAATTTGTTGAACTTAATTACACATACAATTTATTTTAATTGGCAGGTTTATTCTATCACACATACGTACAGTTCAAGAAAGATATATCTACAAATGTATGAGACTACACATAATATATAAAATACACGTATAAACATATATAATTGTCTCACTTCACTTTTAACCTTATTCATACAAATCAGCAATGCCATCCGACATTTTACATCAACATGAACCAATTTAGAAAACATGTTAATCTATCCTCGGATCCAATAGAAAACTGGCCTCTATACTGTTATACATGCAAAAGTATTATTTCGAGAAAAATATGCGGGCTTTCAAACTTTTCGGGGTTTTCATTATGTAAATACGTTAACAGGTACAATGTTTAGATATAACTGCAATATTCGTTAGATAAGAATATGTTTGTGACAACTAATTTAAATGTAAACAAAAGTCAACTTCGCTCGTTTTAAAATTTAATTATGAAATGAAACTTGTTTTAGTAACATGTACTTGATTTAGATTTAGAAGTTTCTATTTTGTTACATCTTCAGATCTTCCCTTTTTGTATTTTCTGATCTCAGATCAAGAAATACAATGCTGTCATTCAATCTCTGGCACAAAATTTCACGACAAACCTAACAACAAGTAGTTCTCAAAACAGCTTAAATTAAAACTAGCGATGTAAAAGAAAGAAATATTCTTATTTTGTTACAAGTTTCAAACAAATTACAACGCATTCAAAGTTTAAAAGTAGCGTTGGCTTATAGAATTGTCAATAAATGCACAATCACAAATTACGCGGATGAATATCATTATAATCAATGAAAATGCTATTTTAGCGATGTCGATTACCGAATACTTCAGTGCGTAGTACAATCACATAAATCTGACTTTCGACTAGTGGAATATATACATGTCGGACTGTTTTGGCGAGAAGATGTACGTACATCAGTGTTAAAGAACAGGTTTATCGTGAACAAAATATCTCGAAATTAATAAGGATTACAAACCCGAAATAAAAATTCTAAATTTAGAAAGAATAATATGATTTTATTCAGGCCTTCTTCGTAAAACTTCCCCGTGGTGAAGGAATACAGCGCTCGTTTAGTGTGTGAGATATCTGATGTTTAAATCCCAGGCGAGGCAACTTTTTTAAGTGTCATTTTTAAGGAAGTAGCCACGATATGCAAGGATAAAGTGTGGCTGTCATAAAAAAATGAACATAAAATGAGCCGTGTCACGACAAAACCAACATAATGGGTTTGCGACCAGCATGGATCCAGACCAGCCTGCGCATCCGCGCAGTCTGATCAGGATCCATGCTGTTCACTAACAAACTCTATTACAAATAGAGAAACTGATAGCGAACAGCATGGGTCCTGATCAGACTAGGCGGATGCGCAGGCTGGTCTGGATCCATGCTGGTCGCAAACCCATTATGTTGGTTTTGTCATGACGTGGCTCAAATGATTTTTTGATGCCACTCTAGTCATGTAAAATTCTGTTTGTATCAAACTTAAACTGTTACTGTTAAAAAATCTAAACGCAGTCGCTGCATATCTGTGTCCTGTAAGATGAATCATAGTATATGAAAATTGACTGATACAGGAAAATTAATACAGATATACATTACGATTTAGATTGCAAAGATCAGAAAATACCACAGCGCTTGCAGGTCTTTGATTTATTCGATATATTTCCTTGTTAACGGCCATTCGTGACTTGTGAAATGGCAATAGTCATTGGGTAGGAGGCTTGATCTAATTGGTAAATAATTTTACCAAGACATGCAACATATGTTGAACTATTTCCTTAGGTAGATGTTTTGACCGTCATAATTAAACATTAATGTTATCTGTTAATGCAAAATCGGTAAGCTTCCGTAAGTATAGAAAAGGTGTCCACAACTAATTTTTATTGCAAAATATTTCTTGTACATAGAAAGGAATGATAAAATATTTTTCATTTTCCTGAAAAAAAAATAATTATCAAAATAAACGTCACAACAACAGAATTATTATGTGCATCTTCGACAACTATTTTCAATGGAATAGAGAGAACTTGGGAAAGATTGAATAGTTGACACTAACAATATACGTAAGTTTGTCCATATTTTTTTTTCAAATATTGCATTAAAAGATTGCTTTCATTGATATTTGAAAGTAAACCAACTTAATCGAAGTCTCCATTTTTGTTGTATACAACAAATGAACAGAGTGGTACAATTCTTTGTTCTTTGTATATAAATGTCATGCATTATAGCGAAGACAGTTGATTACATTCTGAAGTATTAAAATTATTCAATTAATTATTTTTTGATTATACTAAGAAGATGGAAATACTTGGCATTAACATGTTTTTCAAATATTTATCTCGTGGAAATGATCAATTGAATAATGGTTTAGGATTATTCTTTATAAAAAAATTGACTCTTTTTTAATTGAAGTAGATGCGCCGTATTATTTGTTATAGGATTTAAATGTTTAAATATTATCTAAGAATTCTCCTCACACAGAGTTTTGATACATATGTGCTGTATAAATTATCATGAAACAATTAATGTACTATATTAAAACCAATAAGAAGCAGCTGTATGCAATGCTCTTTGAAAAGAATACACCCCTATAATTTAAAAATTAAAAAAGTTACTTTTTTCAAATATTTTAAAATTAATATCGTTAATTGAAGGTTTGCTTTAAAGGTGAAAACTGATTATTAAAAAAGCAGCATAAGCATAGAAACCTCTTATATTGTTAAGTTGGTTCACCGCTTAAGACGTAACACACCTGATTGATCATTCACTTGTGACGACTTATTGATAATACACCAGACTATGTTTTGGAATACTGAATTTATGATAATTGTTACATGAAGACAGTTATCATCGAAGTTGATATTCAGACTAACTTGACTCAGATATGGCATTCTTTTGTTCAAATCAGACATATTTGGTAAAATATTTCCGTTATATTTCAATAAAATTTTGCAATAAAAGTATTTTATCCAAAGATGAGCATAGCATATTAACTCAATACATTCTACCATGATAACTTTTATTAAATTTATTTTTATTTATACATGTATATACAGGTAAATATGGAATGTACAGTTATACCAGTTGGAAGTCTTACGGTGCTTATTCTGACATCATCCTTGACAAACAAAATAAGGAACTGAAAACAATCTCAATGGTATCGTCGGTAAATATTGTCACGACAGGTCGTGATTCCGGTGTGACAGATGACATCGTGACAGATAAAATTGTGACTCACGACATTGTGACTCATGACATGTGACAGGTGGCTTTGTTGTCATAAATTCAAATCACATGATTGCTACTTCCGATAACGACAGCAGAAATGCCACTTCTTGCATATGCTTAATTGCTCTATATGAATAATAAGTCGGTACAAGGGAACTGTACATTTGATTTAACAATAACTTTAAATAGGACAATCGTCATCTATAAAGATTTTAATAAATATAAACATTACAAAATGTGGTTAAAATCGCACCATATGCCACAAATATTCCTGGTATGATAACAAAGCAATTTATTTCTGTAATATTTCCAATGAAATTAGTAACATGGTTTTCTGTTAGAAACTACAACATTACATTAGATTTGCTATTTTTTACTTTATTTCGTACTCGGTATACTATTTTTGACAGAAAATCATGCTTTTGCTTTTTGGACATAGTAAAATATTTGTATTCGTATGTTCGGAAACAATGTTCGATATGGGCTTACACAGCTTCCGTTAACTATATCTATATTCGCATTTTTGCCAAATTTATTTGCTATTCATAGTGCGATTTCTTGATTACAGAATAACTTCTTTCGTTTTTGCATATAAGGTAGCAAATTTAGCACAACTATCCGGAAAACTTTATGTCAGTCGTTCAAACAAAAGGAGAAGGTACAAGAGCCATGTTCGAATGTCACTTGGTCTATTATTGTGTAGTCTTATCTTGGTCTTTTTGTTGGTGGGTGCTAATAATACAATACTAAACAATAATACAATACTAAACAATGACACAATACTAAACAATGATACAATACTAAACAATAATACAATACTAAACAATGATACAATACTAACAATGATACAATACTAAACAATGATACAATACTAAACAATGATACAATACTAAACAATGATACAATACTAAACAATGATGCAATACTAATCAATGATACAATACTAAACAATGATGCAATACTAAACAATGACACAATGATATAATACTAACAATGATACAATACTAAACAATGATACAATACTAAACAATGATACAATACTAAACAATGATACAATACTATACACTCAAGGCATCATACTTCTCACATTGTTTTATTCACTTACTATAATATACTTCTAGTATAAGTATATAAGGAAAGCAATCGATTACACTTGTGATGCATACACCCTGAAAAGAAATATATAATTTTATACATTTCATCTTCTTCAAAGACAAAACTGTAATTTACTTTTTTTTAAAAAAATCAATTATGAGATACGAAGAAAACGATAATCAGAAACGGATTAAAATTTATTGTCGGAGCCATAACTTGGTGTTTGATTTAATTGTCCAATAGAATTGTAGTATTTCAAATGAATCATAACACATCAACTTGGGTAAATAGATTCAATCTAATCAGACAAATAAATCGACAGTTTAATAAATAAAAACTACACCGTTCTTAGTTAATGCCTACTTATAAACATTTATCTATACTTATTGTTTGCAAACTATCTTTTTTATAGTTATGCAAACCAGACACGTATCTTCTGACTTACGAATTATCAAATCTAACAAGATGCATTAATCAAGTACTTGGCTACCAAGTGCATTAACATAAGATGCGCGGTATTAAAAAGTCAAGGTAGTATAGTCACATGACGATAGTTGTGACATCAATGAACATAATTCGTGCTAATTAGCGTGTTTTCGCATCGCGTTCCCGCCATTTTAACTTGTTAATTTTCGTCTTTTTGCTTGGCGGGGTAGTGGGGCGAAACGCGAATGGTAAGACTCAGGCAACAATTGTTTTTGTACAATAAAAATGCGAGTTAGAAGCATATATTTAATTCCCTTCCGAGTAGCGGTAAGGGGATTATAGGAATGACCTTCGTCTGTCAGTCCGTCCGTCCTTCGGTAACACTTTTGTGTCCGCTCCATAACTTTTCAACCGCTAACACATTTTTTCAAATAACTTGGCATAAATAATGACCATTATGAGACGATGTGCAGAGCGCGGTTTTTGGGTTGCTACCCCCAAGGTCAAGGTCACACTTAAATGTCAAGTGTTAAAAAGTCTACATTTCGTGTCCACTCCATAACTTTTAAACCGCTGAAATGTTTTTTTAAATAAATTGGCACACGTGATCACCATTATGAGACGATATACAGATTGCAATAATTAGGTTGCTACACCTAGGGTCAAGGTCACACTTAAAGGTTAAACTTTAAATGTGTACATTTCGAGTCCGTTCCATAACTTTTAAACCGCTAAAAATCTTTAGAAATTACTTGGCACAAGTTATCAGCATTATGAGATGATGTGCAGAACCCAACATCCAGGCTGCTACCCCTTAAGTCTATGTTTATTGTCTCCATAACTTTTTGTCTTTATGGAAGATTTTAAACAACTTGGCACAAATAATAATTACTATCAAGGCCATGGTTTGTTAAAGGTAAATACTAACTACACATTCATGTCTGCTGCGGAAGGGGATTAAGCTGTCCTTCAGACTGCCTTGTATAAACTACATTAAGATCATTAAAAGAAAATTAAATTAACTTAACTCATTATATTTCAACAGAGTGACTGCATTAAAATCACACTGAGCCACAGGCGCGGCCAAACATGATGAGTTCTATTACGTTTAAAAATGATAGTTTAAAAGCATGTTAGATGCTTGTAACGTCAACAAGGAAGCACTAAATGTAAAATTACTGGTAATAAAAGTAGCAAAAATGCAAACAGTAATGTTTTGACGTCAATACAAAATACAAAATCACTGTAACAGTATTAATTGCTCAAAAAGCAATAGAAGAAAATAAAATGGTTCAACTAATTGGCCAATAAGTTACTTTTTTGAAACTATAAAAGTTCACTAAAATTTAAAAAAAAGCTTTTGAGAAATAAAGAATAAAATTTCTTCATCGGTTTAATGGACATTTAAAATATATGAAACGTACCAGTGACAAGTTCCGTCACACAGAAATGCTATGGTATTTTGAACAATATTTGTATCCATTCCTTCTCTCACAATTCCAGGACAACCAATAGTGCAATTGTCTTTTGTACTAGAAGTTATTCATCTGATGGTACCTCACTTTGGTATAACTAAAAAGTGGGAAATATAGAAAAATAGAGGATATTAAAAGAGGTTTAATACTAATTTATTGAACGAGTAAAATAAAATCATTAGTATTCGAGCCTCTGGCGAGCATAATAGTGTTTATAGTCAACGAAGTTTAATAAAATTTTAATACTGAATTTACCGAATATTATATTTTTTTATTACATATATAATATAAGAATGTCAACTATTAGAAAAGAGCTATTTTTCATTGACCCTAACCCTATAGTGCTATGTTTATATATAGCGTAAATGGCGTCACGTAAAAATGTTATTACACTAGACTTGGTTTAATATCATTTTTTATTGGCTTTATTACACTCAAGTGGCGTGGAATATGTGATAAAATTATTTTATTTAGCATGATCGCCTTAAGAAAGATTTATATGAATATATTGGGTTGGAGGGAACAACAAAAAGGCGCACTAATTTTAAGAGCTTTTACAAAGACCACGAAAAACTATGTGCGTCATGAAGCGCTATTATTTTTACATATTCTATTATTATTTTCTAGCAGAATTTTCAATGATCCTTAACCCTAAGCTGGAAATTGTCTTAAGTACATGGGTATTTTTATTATCACTATTTATTACTTAAAGCTTCGTAAATATTTACCTTCAGGCGGGAGAGTCAAAAAACTGTAAAAATCTTCCGCGTAAAATGGAACCCCGTACAAACACCGGGTTATGATAGCCAGGAGAAAAAGCAAGAACCTTCATTTGTTTATCCCGTATGTAGGCGTTGATGTTTGATAAATACCTAGTTTAAAAAAACAACAGAACTTTTAAAATCTTGAAACAGAAATGTCAAAAAGCTGCTAGTATAAAATTTATATTGCTCATGTAGATATGCACATTGTCACTATTAATGTTGGATTATTCAGGCAAATAAAATACGAGAAATTTTGAATTTTTAGGTTTTTAAAAAAATGGACAAACATAATTATTAAAAGCTGTTGCTTGGAGTGAAATAATCCATATCAAAAAAGCAGGAGTTCGCCATAGAAAATTACCGCAACATTTCTATGTAAATTCAATCAAAGCCAATATAAACGTTTGACAGCTAACTGTGAGTGTGACAGAGATTTTATTTTTCACTAATTTAAAACAATTACTCTATGCATAAAATGAACAAGATATATCACTAAAATCACATTACCACTTTGTTTACGTTTATCTTGGTAGACGATCAAAGCCTAGAGGACTTTTTTGCTATAACAAACATAAACTTTATCTTTAAATTATCACGTGGCCCAATCATGGTCATATTAGATCACGCCACTCCTTACTTATAATAGTGATTGCACTGACATTATCTTTTCTCTGTCATTTAATGAAGTCATTGCAATTACACTCTTGAGTTCCGAAAGAAAAGTCCCTAAACCCAAGGTTTTCTATTTTTACTGGTGGGGGTTATTTCTAATGGAAGTCGATGCTATGCACTTTTTCAAGAAATGTTCCTTTGATAGCTAACCCTTATACAATACAAGTTATTAACCCTTATCACGCCAAATGTCTTAAACAGTGTAGTTTATCTTTTAATCAAAAGCCATTACAATGAGGGAACATTTCAAAAACTAGTTTAGTCTGATTTCATTGATCTGTCAATTATGGATACATTATAAAACTCATTTGAATATACGATCCAACTTCCGTTTTGTTCTTGTAGTTTACGAGAATTAATATGGATTATATAAATAATGTTTTTAAAGTCACAACAGTTTAGTGTTAAGGTCAAGGTGACATCCACAATAGCACAGTCGCTTAAGTGATAGCCTGATATGTTAAATGTCTGTGATTCGATTCCTACTGTTGCCATTGTTTTAGACCTACACTTTTTTATTTTTGCAGTATATTTTTTCAATATATTTTAATTTTCTATACTTAAATGGAAATGTCCGAGTGCTTGAATAATTGTCTACACGAATATGAAGCAACTTATAAACACTACTTTATCTCGATTTGTATTGTGTTTTACGGCATTTAAATGGTATCTATTGATTTAATTGAATGAATTTAAAATATTGTTTGTTACTTAAAAGGAGTATAGACTTTACCATAATAAGTGCAAAACATTTTAGAACAACACGACAAACAAAAAACTACCAAGGCTTCAATAATGTTTAACAGATAAATATAAAAAACATGACCTACGCGGTCTCTATCTTAGTAGTTTACTCTATTGCGCTATAACGCTCAGAATAATTATTTCACATATACAAATTAAATTACATCACAGCTTACTGCCTACGTCTCACGAAACTTACCGAACATTTATCGAAGATTGATAATTAAATTGTGTGCATTGACCGAACAATTAGTATGCAATTGACAGGTACGTAAAATCAAACCAATATCTAACTTAATAAATAACAGTGCAGACTATGATCGGAGGGCACATATGTGCTGGCACTTGTCCGTCATTGGTAGTTTCAGTTGCCGCAAGTAGGCTAAAGGTATATTAAGACCGATTCGACGGAGTAAAGTTACTTTTATCGTATAGTGCTCCGACGGTAAAGATATTACTTATTTTTTATAGAACATTAATTCCAAGAATCCAAGATCCAGGATTGCAGGTATCAAAGTTACACAATCAAAAACTAGTTTACAGAATTCTAAACTGCGTTTTCGAAATATTGGCGAATATGGAAAATTTGCCGATATTTCTTCCAGCAAAATTAAAATGTGATAGAGTACAACACTTTTTATCTACGTTTCATCGCTCTTATGTGTTAGAAAAGAAAATAGTTAGATTTTACATGAGTGGCAGTTAAATATTGCAAATGCATTGCATATATTTCTAATTGTTCAGATATGAGTAATTATTCTTTTAATTTGCATTGATTAAAAGAATGAACACTTTGAAACAGAAGTCCAAAGTTTCTGAAATATATCTGTTTAAACTTTCTGCATGTGTATAGTTACATTTTATTCTGATGTGCGAAGAAAAAAATGTACTTTTTAAACAATTGTCCTGGTAAAAACTTTATCACACAGCCTGGAAAAGTTTGCCATTAAACTTAAAGTTATTTCAAACAACCTTTTCCAGAATATTATTTATGTTTATCGAGTACAAATGGTTTGCTTTTTAGAAAGGTCTGCTTTTGGAGTACTTTAAATATAAGACTTGTAACAGAATGCAGAAGCAAAGATCAAAATATGAAAGAAGAGATCAACAATTGTGAGCGTCATTCACTAACCCCAACTTTCAAAGGGGAAAAAACGGCATTTTTAACGTAAACAAACAAAAGAAAATAGCAATAGAAAGGGCCAGGGAGAAATGGAAAGGTACCCAAGGGCCAATTTTAGAAAAGTAAAGGTAAAAAAATAAAAAAATTTTTGAAAGGAGCAAAATGGCAAAAAAAAAACAAATGGCAGGGAGCATATGACGCGTAGCAAATGACAGGGAGCAAATGGTAGGTAAGGAGTAAGTGACAAGAAGCAAATGGCAAAGAGTAAGTGACAGTGAGCAAATTACAAAAGGAAATGTCAAGAAGCAAATGGCAAGTTGTAAATTACAGGGAGCAAATGGCAAGTAGCAAGTGTCAAGTAGCAAATGGCAGAGAACAAATGGCAAGTAGCAAGTGTCAAGTAGCAAATAACAGGAGTAAATGACAAGGAGCAAAATGCCAAATAGCAAATGACAGGAATCAAATGACGAGTAGCAAATGACAGGGAGCAAGTGGCAACAAGTAAGTGACAGGTAGCTAAATACAGGAGAAAATGGCAAGGAACAAAATGGCAAAGCAAATGATATGGAGCAAATGGTAAGGAGTAAGTGATAAGTAGCAAATGACAAGGAGTAAGTGACAAGTAGAAAATGGCAAGGAGTAAGTGATAGAGAGCAAATTACAAAAGAAAATGGCAATAGGCAAATGGCAAGAAACAAATGACAGGGAGCAAATGGCAAGCAGCAAGTGCAAATAGCAAATAACAAAAGAAAATGGCGATGAGAAAATGTCGAAGAACAAATTACAAGAGACAATGGCAAAGAGCAAATGGCAAAAAGCAAATAGCAAGAGAAAATTACAAGTGACAAATGACAATTAGCAAATGACAGGGAGCAAATAGCAAGGATCAGGGGACCAGAAGTTAAAATTGATGGGAGCAAACGACAAAAAACAAGTGGCAAGTAGCAAATGAATAATGGCAAGTAGCAAGTAGCAAATAGCAAGTAGCAAGTGGCAAAGAGCAAATTACAAGTAACAAATGGCAATTTAAGCAGCAAATGGCAACTAGCATGTGATATATAGCAAATGGCAGGGAGCAAATGACAAGTAGCAAATGACAAAAGAAAATGGCAAGGATCAAGTGACAAGTAGTAAAATGGCATGGAGCAAATGGCAAAAATCAATGACAAGTAGCAAGTTGCAAATTGCAAGTAGCAAGTTATCATTGACAAGAAGCAAGTGGCAAGCAGCAAATGGCCAGTAGATAATGACATGTCTGAGCGACGTTCCAAAGTTATCAGTTCAAATACTTGATAATTAGATCCACATAAACGAATCTCTTTCTTTGACTTAACAAGTATGAAAATTTCCTTCGGGTTAATTTTAAAGACCATTTATTATGTAAATGCATGTTCTCTTTGATGTACAATGTAAGCAAACTTTCCTAATTGCAGCTTTCCGTGCAATATGTCATATCGACATTCGTTTTAAATTGATGAGATTTTTTCATCTTGCTGACGTCAGTTGATGCTGAAAACCAATTCGTTTCAAGCAAAATCTTAAGGTGTGTTTTTTTATTTCTGAATAAAAAGGAAATGTGTTACCAGCCAATTAGTAAAATAATAATATTGCAAACACTATGAAAGTGAAACGCAAAATGTTTTAAACAGAACTATTAAACGAACATTGAAGTAGTGAATGTATTTTTAAATCGTATTTTAAACATATACTTTTACGAGATCACGGAGGTTGAATTATGTTTACAAGTTGTCATGAACTTAATGCAACGTTATACAAGTCCAAATTTCATTTGATTTCCAACACAAGAAAGCTCAGCAAGATTTTAATATTGAAAATATAATACCACGCTGTATTCATAATGGAATATTGTCTTAAATATGTGAGAAAATATCATCTATGGAGGGCAATTTTCGCGTAACATAGTGCCCACTTTATCAAAACATACGCAGTGGGCCAGCTAAAAGATACCCAATGGAGCACCATACACGAACAGCTTAATATGATTTGATGTGCTCTTTACACAGCTCTATAAGGAGAAAGTGATTTTCTAGTACAGCAAAAGATACGTTACACCTAAAATGCTACAAATTATAAATAAGTTTAACGCTTAATGCCAAGGTTTTGTTTTTCCTGTTAAATCTATTTCATGAAATCATATTTTTTTTTGTTTCATAAAAACTCCTTTTACATTTTTACGAATTACCAAAGCGAGACATTTTTTTTATTGAGTTAAGTCGTTGGAAGAAAATCAGATTTGCATGTTCATTGCATTATTCAAAACTTGGTAAAAGCACGCATGATTTACATATTTCTTATGAAGAAATTCACGGGAATTACACATTACACAAATCTAATCTTTGAAAATATAATACAAAATCAACTAAACAGTTTGGTATTAAAAATCTAAAAACGTTACTCAAATTTTCAAAATAGCTACAAACTTAATAAACTTCATAAAATCGAAGTAAAGTCGAATGCTTTAGAACTTTCTTTTTTATATTGGTTATCTTTTTAAGAGCGTTGCTTAAGGTAGAACACCCCTAATGGGCAATATAAGGAACTGTAAAATTGACAACATAGGACAGTTATATGTCTTAAATGTCACCTATATGCAAAATCTAAACAAAATTTACCGTGTGGTTTACGAGTTATGGACATTTTTCTGAACTAAAACTTTGCCATTAGAAGGGCTTTTTTCAGAAATGAGGAAACTCTCAATAATCTATAATATCATCATCCTGAAAAATGTTTTCCTATTGCTGGTTGTTAAGAAACAAATAATGACATTTAGGTAACAAATTAAACAAGCAAAATGATTGTTTTTAAACAAAATGATTTTAATATGTATAAAAATGTAACCCTACCCCACCCACTTTTAACACTTATTTGACCATTTCCCTTTGTAAAAAGCCTTATTTAGAATATCCCTAAAATGTTCCACAATGAGGGGCTGTTTTTAAAGTTTGCCTAAATTTTCTTTAATGTATATTGGTTGGTCTTGCAAAATATAAAATACTTTAACCGTGTAGTTTTTATTTTATTTAACTTTGAAAATATCTGATATCATATTTGCTATTAAATTTGGCATTATTTAGTAAATAAATACCTACAATAATTATATAATTAAAATGAAACACTTTTTTCTTCCATTATTGATCTGAGAGATTGATAAATAATGTAAAAAAAGAAAGAAAAAAAAGTTGCCCCTTCTGGGGTTTGAACCCACGCCCCTCAGTTTCAATACACTTTACAGTGATTCTAGCCTATTTGAATACTCTTCAATGTGGAGATAAAGCATTAGGTGTGTACTACCTTAATTGGGCAATAAAAGGTCTTAAAATTTATTTCAGAACATAATTTTAGACAATTTGGTTAAACTTAAGCCTGTTTTGCCGAGTTTTCAGACACATGCCGATAGATGTCTTTCTCAGTTCGGTGCATAAGGTCTGCAAAGTCTTTGAAAAAATCACAGAGTTGGTTGGATTAAAACACATTTCCGATCATTGCCAGTAAATACATTTCAAATGCATTTTATTCAATGTTATTTAGATCTGGTTCATTTCCTGTCATGATACATGTTTCACTTCAGTGTTGTTATGTTTTCTGGTCCTTCTGGATCATTGGTGCCAACACTATAAAGTGTTGAGAATTGAGTACCGCTCAAGCCGGTGCTAGGGGGCGTGAGGGATCTACAAAGGTAATTTAGCTTTTCTAGCTTGAAAACTGCTCAAAATTGCAAGTCTTAAAAACCCTTAAAAATCCGGAAACTTTTGTCATTCGAACCGTTTGCTGACAAATTTTGATTTGACAGGTTCCACTGTCACTCTCATATTCCATGTCATCAATTTTATCGCAACGAAACACTCTCACTAAACATAATTTAAAGTATTATTAGGCTTTTAAGAAAGATGCCATGCGGATATACATGTATACCAAATAATTAAAATATGTTCTCACCTTTTCAAACGCCTCAGTGTTAACTGTAATAGTTAGCAGCAAAGGAATGGATGTTGATGACCAATTATGTTTTGAGGACGGCAAAACAGAAATGGATTTGATTTAAATACCGACGTGGTGTATCATCATTATCGAGCCGCGATTACAGCAGAGGAATGTGCATATCTTTAGCATTTCATTTAAATTTATTCAGTATGTTTATTTCTCGATCTGGGATGTATGGAAAGCCATTCTGCCATGCGAATTGCTATTTGCGAATTGCTATTTGCGAAATGATAAATGCGAAATGATATTTGCTAATGATAAATGCAAAATGCTTATTGGCACAAGGTTATTTCCGATCAATTTCCACCATTAATTCAGACCAGGTAGGTAGTAAACAGATATTTGCGAAGTAAAAACAACATAAACAGTAATAAAGAATATTTTTTATATGTTTGGGTTTTTTAAGCTTAAATTAAGTCGTGTTGAAGGATAAGATCTACGACAGTATCCTCAAAGTACTTAATGCAGGGGATGCATTGTACCAGGAATGACCAGATATTATTTACATAATAATATTTACATAAGAAATTTCTTTTGTATGCAGTGTTTTTCCTATTAATTTTATACAAAATATGGCATATTTTGAGGAAAATTAATGTTTTATTAAAGATCCTGTATGTTTTGTGATTGATATTGTTACTGTGTTTATACCACACTTGCAAAAAATTATATATGTATAAAATTATGCAAATAAAACAATTTTCAAACATCGAAGAATATGTAAAATGTGTACTGCAAATATTTGTGGACATTATATTTAATAAATAAATTATATGCATTCATTTCTTATTGAAAAATTTGACTTATAATTTATAGAAAATAAATTTCTAATTACCCCCCTTTACTTACATGAAATGTTAAATTCGGTAATATCTTTTTAAATAATGCTTATTGGAACTTACAATTTTGACAAATCTTAAATTGAACACCATATTTATGAAATAAAACCATGAAAAAAATGTGTTACAGGATCTTTAACCATATTCACATAAATGTAACCAGTGATTTTGTTAACGATTTGGACCAAACATGACATTTTAAATGTGTGTGCCAATGCTTATCAAATGTTTATCCTTTTACTGTGTGATAAATATTGAATAGAACTTTAGTATCATTAGCAGTAATTGACCATTTATATATGTTTTTAACTTTTTTATCAATTGTTTAAAAGTCATTTCCGGTAATTCGCTTGTATATAGTGTTAATAGTTATTAAAATTATAAATATCCAAGCTACAGTTTTAAATACTTTTGATATGAAGGTCTGTAATAGATTGTGCTTTGTGAATATCTAAGCATCTCAAAATGACCAAAATGTCACATATTGTTGGAAATTCCATGAGACGCTCCATTTTAAGGAAACATTTGCTTTCTATTTGCTTGCTTGCTAATATAAATAATAATACTCTGTCAAAACATTTTATAGGTAGTGCTCCTACTTTAGAAGAACTTAAATGGAAATTCCTGTCCTTAAAAGCATCAAGAAAGATGCCAACAAGTTCTCCAGTTGTTGCAACAAAACAGAAAATATAGGTATGATTTTTAGCTCCAAGAATATTTCAAGATATTGTACTCACCCTGGTGTCGGGAATCGCGTCAGCTTCACAGCTTGGTTAATTTTTGCGGGCAAATACAGTAGCATTGTCACAAAGATATCAATTTTTTTTAAAAAAAATACTCGTTATGACAGCAGGCAGCTGTTATTGTAGATAAAGGTTTAAAACTTTGACCAAGGCCTCACTGAAAAGCCATCCATAGTAATCTGACAGTTGTTGATAGTAAAAATTTAGCAATAAGTTCTTGATAAATGATACACCCGAACCAAAAAATACATACAAAAACTGAAGATAGAAGACTGGGTTTGATTTAGACTATTCATTGGCATTAATGGTAATGAACACTGCCAATGCCATGTAGCAAGTAACTATAAATAATTACTGTTATTGTTTCGTATTGCAGGCTGAGGAGTACTTGATACGCTGTGGCGTGAAGGAGAACAGGGCTGGAGCTTAAGTTGATGCGCTCTATAAAACACAAAGTATTGGAACTGCACTAAGGTTGTAATGATGACTATGAAACTGTGAGAAACAGACTGCTAGTAGATCTTAAATTTCATGATGAATGTTAAAATGAGGGTTATATAATCCTTTAAATTATGGTGGACGAGATGTTTGATGAAGATAATTTTTCTGTTTTTAACTACATTCAACACAATAAGAAGTATGTTGGAGCCACAAGATTATACATGGGTATGCAAAACAAACCACTGATGTACTTCAGTGACTCTGAGGAAAAAGTGTGTCCAGCTGAAATGTCAGCAAAACGAAGCAAACCGGGAAATGTAGGTTGAGCTAATGCGTCATCGGAGCAAAGTGGCTCAGCAAATGCGCAAACGGAGAAAAGTGTGTCAAGAGAATTCAAGGACTTGAAAAGTAGAGGTGATAATTTAGAAACAGTAGATCGATTACGTCGATGCTAATAAATTCTGTCCAGTATATGCCACCGATCCAAAAAATAGTCTGTTACTGTAAAGAAATGTGATGTGACTTGCTGGAATCTTATGCCAGGACTTAAATAAAATGATGGTCATTAAAGTAATGGAGCATTTTTACCTTCTTTTCTAATATTTAAACTTTTTTATACTGATATTGTAAATTTTGATTGTATCTCTGTCAAAATCTCTAATATAATGACAACTTTGAATACACGAGCTTTGGCTGTAAAACGACCAACTCTTGTTTTAATTCTGTTCAATAATACAAAAGAAATTATTTCAAAAGTTTGCTTTATTTTTTTTCTTCAGAATAATCAATTGCACTGCCCTATTAAGATCCCTTCATATTTAGTTTTCTTTTTTATTTATTTACATGTTGAATAGTTTAGTGTCATATTAAATAAATATGCAAGGAAATGAACGCTTTCATAGTCTTTTCTTTCAAGACATTTTGTTAGACGAAAATATATTTGTTTAAAATTTTGGGTATTCATATAACAAGAATTTATAATATTACTTCCTATTTCTACTACATGTATGTACTTCACCTCTTATTTTATGTAACAAAATGGTGTGTGGAGTTTTCCTATACTAGAATGAGTTGTTGTGTACCTGGATTTTGTTCAATTAATGAAGTTGTCTGATTATCTGGCATTTATTATTACTCAGTTTGAAATATGTAAGAATTATTAACGACATTTTTACCCTATAAACTGGATAAAGTTAACTTGCAACCTGATGGACAGAATATTGACTTTTATGAATGAAACTTTTGAATAAACGAAAAAGAAATGAAGTTGTTTTTTTTTCAGTATTGTATGGGACATGTATCATGTTTATTAGTTATGAGTACAATTTAACAGAATTTATGTGTGAGTTGATTCTGTTTGTATTATTATTTCAGTCTTTGCTGTGTATTTTTTTTATTCTAATGTGCAGTCATGAGATGCCAAAACAACAATAGGATGCTACATATATGTTTTCGCTTGAATGAGTCCGAATAAGTACAGGGTTCAACTTCGTTGTCCGTCTGTCTGTCCGTCCATTTGTCTGTCCGTCACACTTGTGTCCGCTCCACAACTCTACTATAAGAGGTATTGACTTGAAACTTGATAGGAAGCTATATCACATGAAAAAGTGCAGTGTAAAAGAACCATAAGTCTTCCTTTCATAGTTTATGAGTTATTGCCCTTTGTAAATTTCTATACTAAATTCTTGTCCGGGCTATATCAAAACGTATAAAAGATATCAATTTGAAACTTTGTAGGTAGATGAATTACATATATGTGAAGTGTATTACACAAGAACCATAACTCTTTTTGCATGGATTATGAGTTATTGCCCTTTGTGAATTTCAATAGTTAATACATGTCCGGGCCATATCTCAGATAGGTCATTACATCTCATTTGCCGGACGCAGAAAAAGATGAGCACTTTTGCAACATGCAGCGCTGTTGAAAATAAATATAAGCGTTACTATTTGTCCTTCATGTTAAAAGAAACATTCCATTCTGCAATATATGAGGCGAGACACAGCTACTTCCGTTTCCGAAAGGACCCGTCCAGTTTAAAGTTTGGTTTGAGATCACAATGTAAAAACATTATTTAAATAATATAAAACTTATTAATATCTCATTCTAGCTGTATATTCTATAGTGGTAATATTCAATCATAGCATTTGTATTTGATATAATATCTGTATTTTAAGCAAGATTTTTCCCAATTCATATAGTGTTACCCATAAAATTTAAACTTTGCTTGGAGATACCTAACTTTTCAATATGCTAATAAGTTTGTTAAGTTAAACGTGTATTTCTTTTGCCTACTTTTGGATATTTTGTATCTCTGTTGTATTATAACATGCATGTTTCTGAGATTTACAGAAAGAAGAAAAAGAGATTGTGTCACTACGCAACATAGTGAGTCAGAAGCTTTGCTGCTGTTGTTGATGATGATGGAGATTGCTAAGTTGAGCTTGTTAATTTGTACTTTATAATTGACGTGTTTCTTCCCTTGAATTTGATTCTGATGTGTTCTCTCCTTTAATTTTGTTCTCTGTTTGAATCAAATAAATAAGACACATGATTTTTACAAATTTGTTGATTTTTTCTCAAATATCTATCTACCATTACTGTTAAATCCCTCTCAGGGACAAGTACAGTCGTCCTGTTTTACCCAGATAGAAAGAGAAGGGGAGTTCCAATGAATTGTGCAGGCACATAGCACTCTAAACCCACTATTCATTGATACGAACTTTTACGCTATGCCTAATGCTTGAAGAAATACAAAATAGGTCCCCCGAACTTGAGAACTATCGCATCCCATGCGAGCGTCCTACCAGTGGACCAACTCGTCTCAATTTGGGGGACAGCCTATTGTTCTAGGAAAAATGTTAGTATTTTGCATTTTGACCAAAAAGCCCTCTTTTCGCCGAGGAACATGAATTAATACATGAGAATACATACTGGAGAGATACCAATTAAATTTAGTACTGTTCAGTAATGTCGCTTGTGTAACAAAAACTAAATAAATGTTCTATAATTATTGCCAACTTCGCAGCTTGTTTATAAGTTACATATAATGCCTCGATAACCATATACATAATAAATTTAATGAATTTACTTGTTCAATCTAAAATTGTCACAGATGCGAATAATAGCCCCCCGCACAACAAACTTTAATTTCATGCAGGAATAAAGCCTTTATACATAAAATGTCTAAGTTCAAGGGCACATAACTCTGCAATGCCTGATTTGCCAGACCATAATTTTGTGGCATGCTCATATTCACTTCATGATTATGATATATTTCAAGATTGAAGCCAGTCTTTTAAGAAATGTGAAAGCAGTTTGCTCCACAATCTTTTATGTTCAAATAATACATATGTGCATGTCTATATTCAAGGGCATCTGTAATGCCTGGATTGCCCTAACTGACTTTTGAAAAACTTCATTTCATGATGATGATGTACTGTAAGTTAGAAACCAATCCCTAAAGAATTGTGAAAGAAGCTGGCGCCACAAGAATGTAGGTATTTATGCATACAGACCAAATGAGCACCCCAACAACCGACTCATAATTTCCCTAGCGGGAGTATTATAATGGTTCAAAAATGTACATGTATAACAAATGAATCGATAATTCTTTATACTAAATTTTACTGTGACACCATGATTTTATTTACATGTATTCCATCTTTTCACTTGCATACATTTCCATGATCAAATTTGAAAACAGTTAAAATGCTCTATCAAGATTAGTTGGCATCTGCCATCTGTATTGTTTAATGACAGAAAGGGCCCAGTCGGAAAACATTTTTGACAGCAATACTGATTACGTTCATATCAGTTTTTATTTGCAAGTAATGATCAACCTCCACTTCATCAGCAACTTTGCGCTGTTCGGTACAGTAATACAATTCAGCAGTAGTGTACATCGTGTAAAGAGATCTTACATTCTTCATCTTTCGCACACGATGCTTATTCCAATTGTGTGCATGATGTTGAAGTTCATTACGAATTTCAGGAATGAAACAGAAGCACTATGTATAAAGAACGTTGTTTATTTTTGCAAAACACCACTCAAATTAATCCATGCACGTCTGTAACAGGGATTATCTCAAATATTGCCAAAACCATTCGATCCTTTGGTTGTGATTCGTTTAACTATCCATATTAAAGCACATCTTGTAAACATATCATTGTGGTGAGAACGAAGAAGCATTTTGACATAGCAATATTTACATATTCTGTAGCCGGTCCATATGAACGGAACCTTCTTGAGCTCATGAATTGACTTTAAAGAGTAGGTGCAAGTCAGACATGGATTTTTGTTTGTTTCGTCTACTTTGAGTCAAATCAACCTTCTGTTCCAACCATCTTTTGCCCCATGAATACAAATCCCTAACCTTAAACTCTCTGTAATTGATGCAGCTCTTTGTGGATCGTTACAGATACAGTGTATTACGTCCCTTACAGTTGACTTACAACACCGGAGGGGGGGGGATTTTAGTAAAATAGTTTAATACCGAATCTAAGAATGTATAGTCCGACTACATGTAACTGTACATGGAATGAGAGACACGAGTTTAATTTGTATGTGCCAAAGAATTTATCAAAAGTTTATTAAAGAATAAAAGATAAATTCGTCAATTTGCTTGTCATCCATTCCAGCCCCAGAGAGTAAGAATTAAGCGCATATAGCAATAACATTTCGCATTTGTCATTTAGCAAAAATCATTAGCAAATGTCATTTCGCAAATTGCATTTCGCATTTATCATTAGCAAATGTCATTTCGTTAATTGCAATTGGCATGGCAGAATGGCGTTCCATAGGGATGAAGTACCTGTTAAAAAAGCAAAATAATCAAAATATTAAATGTCTTTGTCATAAGCATAAATCATAATTACGCCTCTATGTTAAGAATAAAAAAAACTTAAACACCATCGCCACACCGCCACATCTGGAACAAGACCTCACCACTTACGCTGTCACACCTTACTAGTTCTTAACATGTTCAACCTGTTTCTCAAAATATCCGAACGGACTATGGTGAAGTGTAAACGCATAAACATCGGAAAATCTGTTAAAAAAATCCTATCCCGTCTTTGCCCGTTTGATTGCAGTTTATGTTTGGTTAAATTGCCAACAATATAGGTATTACTCACTTTAAGGCCGTCTGCAGTCTGTTACGAGTTCCACTCCGACCCTTATAGTTACGTTGTATACCGCACAAACTAGTTCGTAACACAGCCGCCTTGTTCGTAGACAGGTCGTAGACAGTTTACAACGTTCAGACCACGTCTTCATCATGCCCTTGGTGCGTTCAGATCGTCATTTAAATCATGTCCTTGCTTGCCGGCTATAAAACGCCAACATGTTTCTGCAAGTCCTCATCACTGATTGCTCTTGTTTGTGATTGTGAATTAAGGACGTAATTGGCGTACTGAACACCTATTTTGAACGTTTAGAACTGGGTATAAATTTTCGATCAAACACGTCCATGTCCACCCACGAAGTTCTTAGACATGCCGCAGTAAGTTATGGCAGTTTTAACTCGTTTCACCATATAATATTTTAGAACGTATATTGAACTTGCTTGGTGTGATATGGTCGTTACGATAACACTTTTTGTCGATATTATCTGCAATTTATGGTGGCTGATTTTCGTCTTGTCGTCTTGTCGCTAGCGAAACGCGCCAAACGGCGCCTTGTTGCACTGTCGCCTTATCGCATTGTCGCTAGCAAGCACGCCAAACGACGTGTTTTCGTGTGGCTTGATATCGCGATGTCGCCCTGTCGCTTGGCTTATATATAATATACAAATAGCCAATCCTTCGATTTGAGCCCATCGACAATGTGACATCGCGACAACACGCCGCACGACAACGTGCCGTTTGGCGTGCATCATTAGAGACAAGACGACGAGACGAAAGTCCGACAACACGCCGTTTTACGCTTTGTTGTCCTGTCGCTAGCAACAACACGACACACAAAAGTGGTGCAAATCAGCCACCATAGCAATCAGCGTTCAGACCAGATAAACAGAATGAACGTGTGGAAACTCTTAGGGACATTAAAGGCAACTATAAGTATTACCTGGCCAAATTTCGTTTAACTGTCATAATTTGCCATGGTAGCAACTGTGCAGAAGAGAAACGCAAATGTCTTGGAAAAGCTGCTACGTTTGTAATGTATAACGTGATAGACCGCTAGGAATCTTTGTACAATCTAGCATAACTTGTTTTGGATAAATAGACAAAAAATGGCCAACACGTCTCGGACTGACGGGGCTGTCCGTCGCGGCTGCCAGGAAAATAATACAATCTAATTAGATTACGATTTGGTTATACCTTCCTTTTGTCTAAAATATTGTTTTAATTATATCCAGTTTTGACACATTGGCACAAGCGTAATTTGTGATTGATGAATTCATTTGCGCATTGCAATTCATAAATAAATAATCTGTACTTTAACAAAGGGGACGATAAATGTTAAAAGCCTCGAATAATCATTCTTATTTGCTATTACCAAACGAACAAAATAATGATCAGAAACACTGCTTTTGTGTATGAGAATTCAGACAGTCGTTCATCCAAACTGATTACGTACTTGATTTTATAAGTCCATTTAAACCCCAAAAATGCTATTTACTTTCATCTCTCAAAACATATTACCTTTTGTTCTGCACTCATTGGTCATATAGCAGAACCATCGTTAGCTTTTTTTTTTTTACTTTTTGCAATTGGGACAGTTGGGTGATTTAGTACGTATTTTGTATGGAATTCAAAATACCACTTTGTTAACGTTTCTTCTACCTTAATGACATTTTCTTTTCATATTATTTTATATTCCTGTGATACATGTAATTATCGTATGTGCTTTCAGTCAATTGTCTAACAATATGAAATATACATTTTTCATCCTATGGGTAGAACAAATAGTCCATTTTGAGACAATATGTAATCATTTTTTTTTTTGTAACGGGGTATATGACTAAAATATAACATTTATTTCTCGTTTCGGAGTGTCAATTATTTTAAAAGGAATATACCAATTGCTAAGCCGAAAAAAGTCTGCAAAAATCGCTTTTACCTTTGTTTTAGCAGACGTTATTTCCTAACATTTGAGAAGATTGTCAGAGTTTGGTTGGTCTTGCGATAAGGGCACAACCTTAAGTTTTAACGAATATAAGAAATAGGATTAAAAGTTATACGCTCGTATTCTGTTATATCTCTGAATAATCTTAAGTCATTTTATAAGTTGATATGCGATCACTCAAGTTTTCAGCTCAGACAAATAGGAATTCCTATACATGTTTATATGTTAAAGCTAACTTCTTTATATTTTATAAATCAGCCATGGGATATTAACTAAATTTGGATTATTTTCTACTACAAAATTGTTTAAACGCGCAATGTTTTGAGAAGGACTGATTGCGCGCAAATGTGTACATGCTACTTGGCTAAGTAAGAAAGATTTATCAAAGCTGAAACCATTCTGACAAACGAATCAGCTTGTCTGTTAGAAACTATTTAAATAACGTGGTAAACAAATGAATGACAACTAAGGCGGTCTGAAGTAAATATAAGGCAAAGCTCCATATTTAAATGTTTTATATGTATGACTTTCTATAAGTTAGATATTTATACATGTTTTCTATTGCAATCATGGTTTTTGACATTTGCATGCACCATCCACACAGTGGTAAGATTCGTCATGTTTTGGACAAGTTCCTAGGCCTGCACAGTCTGCCCCCAATATACACGCTGTAAAAAATACAAATGTACATGTATTGTTACAAAGATAAGTAAATGGTGCTTCAATGTAAATAAAGTATTACATATGAACAATTACAAATATTACGCATAAAATAATAAAAAAATATTCAGCAAAAAATGAGCTAAATTGATAGTGATCATCGCTCAACAACACCTTTTTAGTTAACACATCCACAATTAATGGCGGATGTGACAAGTTTCAATCATCTACCTGGACCTTTTATAGTATTTGAAAAATCGTGACTCAGACGTATTTTATGACCTCCTAGGCCGAAAGGTTAATATTTTTTACTTCAATTCACCGTTGATGCTTCAAATCCTACAAGTAACCGGATTCGTTCATGTAAAAAAGCTATCCAGGTAGCTTACAGAATATTGATGGTCCTACATTTCTAGCTAATTCCTGAAATATTGCTCGTTCGAGCCTGAAATAAAACATTTACATGGCACCTGTATCAGAAAGGCTAGAAAGTCGTCAAACCGGATTCGGATTGTCCTTTGCACTAACGGTGTTACCCAAATAAAACAATCTAATGCTAAAGATATGGACATTCTTCAGATTCGCCAGGATAAAATAAAAAATAAAGAGAGATTCATGTACGTATACAATACAATTTGTCTTTCATTAGCAGTTCTTATTAGCATTTACAATGACATTAACTATAACGTATTCCAAACTCACCTTGAGGCGTTGGCACACACGTGCATGTATCATGCTCACATCCTACTACCTCGTTAGCATTGGTACACTGATTGGAACAACCGGTGGAGTCTCCATGGTTACATTTTTCAGAAAAGACAGTCACTGAAATAAATTATCATATTTTTATCACATGTCACTTGTTCTCCATGTAACATAGCAATTATTTATTTATTTATTTATTTATTTATTTATTTATTTATTTATTTATTTATTTATTTATTTATTTATTCATTTATTTATTTATTTATTTATTTATTTATTTATCTATCTATTTATTTATTACCCACGCATAACAACAGAAACAATACAAAAGCGGAAGTAAAACGCAAAGGGACAATTTTCTCGTTTATTTATTTACCGCTAAGTCGTTTTCAAATTCGTTGCCATATTATATAAACTTTTATTAAAATTTTGCGACTCCGTAAAAATAGTATTGCACATATATTTTGAAGTGACGTCATTTTTAATATACTGAGGCGCTAAATGTTAACGTTACACTATAGGCGCGTCATTGAAAAAAAATATTTTCACTTTAAACATTTTTAATTTTGGATATGTGATAAATAGAATATTTTGGTAGTTTAGCGCGGAGGAAGGTAGTCTAGTACTGGTGTAACTCTCCAGGAACGATGGTTAGGAAACTACCCGCCTATATGACTGAAATACTGTTGGGAAAATGCGTAAAATGAAACAAACAAACAAACATTACTGAATTTATTTACATGTTTAAGGCCCGAAAAGATGCACGATATATTTTGAAACTCTTTTTAATTAAATCATGTATGCATTACAACCATGCGTTAACTTACACTTATCGCGTGTTGAAAAATTTTTGTTTAAACATTTTTAAGTTTTGGAATGGTCAAATGTTTTGAGATACTAGTTATCAGAAGAAAATGAGCCTGGTGTCACGACAAAACCACCACAATGGCTTTGCGACGAAAGCATGATTAGAGACCAGTCCTGCGTTACATCTTCCTGGTCGATCCGCAGGTCTGATCAGGAGTCCGCCATGGGATGTTTGCCCCTTATCCCAGTCTTCATCCACTTTGTAATAGTTTGTATAAAAACGAACAGCATGGATCCTGATAAGACTGCGCGGATGCGCAGACTGGTCTGGATCCATGCTGGTCGCAAAACCATTATGTTGGCTTTGTCGTGAGGCGGTTCAAATATTTAATTGGTCGGTCACAACAGTATACGAGCATGGTAAGACTGCACTTTACTAGTTGGTGATAAGGTCTAATCAACTTTTGTTCTAGCAGGGGACGACATTGACAGTTACTACAGATATTTACTGATTTGCAATAAAAAGTGTGTTATTGGTTGCAAACTGTCATACAGTAAAAGCGTATAAACTACGCTTCTGTTAATAATTTGATATCATTTGAATGTGTATCTGAAGGGTGAACAGAAAAAAGTTCGAAACTTCTAGCTCGGTGATCTTGAGTTTAAATACACCTAGGTTATGTTGTCTGCTTTTTAAAATTGCCTTTTGGCTGATTTCCCGTGATATGTAGGCTTCATATCCTATGATCCCCTTTAAAAATTCCATTTTATTAGGTTTCGCCCATTGTATTTTGGTTTAGAACCAGAGTGCGTTTTTCATGGAATGGAACAATCGGAAGCCTCGGCTATTGTTCATAATAACCTCAGATTTAATACGGATTAAATGTCGTTTTTCGGACGAAGTCCGTCTGAGGTCGATTTGACTTCCTGTAAAATTAACAGGGAAGAACTGAATATTAGAAGGATTTTCATTGGTCATTTTAAGATTTCAAACTGAAATCCTTGAATGCCATTGGCCATTCTAAAGTTAGTATAATAATCTAAAGGATATGTCTGAAATGTATGCACGTCCAAATTATAAAGTACAGTATTATAAAGTACAGTAATTAAATTTCTCGGATATTTTAAATCTGTGAATTCCCTCCCAATAAATATTTTACATTGCTTTGAAAATTTTCATTAATGATCTCGTGGATATCTTATTCAACATAAGAATTTGCCGAGTTATAAAAGACAGTCTAAAATGACGAGAATACAAATACCGTCCACGATCCCGGAACAAACATGTGCATATCGAAAGACTAAGTAATAAGTAATAAGTTACTTGGAATAAGTAACTTCAAAACAAAGACCACTTTTTTCCATAACGACCACTTTTTGTCTCTCACTCCAGTGGTCTTTGTTTAAGGTTTGACTGTTTACTGTTGCGCTAATCTCGACTACGGATTAAGGCTAGTGTCCTTCGCCGCATGGACCAGATATTTCGTCTTGAATGAGTCTGGAGTATGCTGGAATGACATTCTGTTCGAATATCCAGATATCCAAAGTCAAGAAGCATTTTTTTCTCATTCACCCTTCGCTATTTATACATAAAATAATATTCTGATTATGATCGAACTTCAATCAAAAGTAAACCATCGTGTAGTCTATTGAAATTTGCAAATTCTGATACCAAGTATGTCAATATTTTGCCTACAAGAGTATTCAAAATGTTATTGTTACTAAATGCACACTTTCTTTAAGCAACTCAGTATAATCATTTCGTGATTATGTAGCATAATTCTATGTGAGAATTATATGCTGTCGGCATATAATCATGTCAAAAAACGTGACATAAATAACCTGACAGATGACCTATGTCCTATTTATATAATTAATTGATATGAATACTTGAAAACAAGGAGAACACTTTTTCTATGAAATGTAATTAAATCATTAAAGGCACTTTAAAGATTCAGAAACTAATGTCTTTTTACTTCTTTAGATGGGACAAACATGAATTTCATAATGTTTATATAACGGTTTCAGATAATCATAGATGTTTGTTACCTAGCTGTATAATGTAGTTATAAATATGATATAATTTGTCATAAATGTAACGAAATTTAAACAAAGAAATATTTTGACTTGAAGTTCCATACAAAATACATATTCACTATAACTGTACTTATTGACAAAAGCAACAGCTGAAAAGTATGATTTAGGTAATTGGGCAATGAATAACTATTTGACTACAATAAAAGAACATCAAAATTCAAAAGCTTTTGAGAAATAAAAATAAAAGCATTTCTGAAGCGTACTGGGCCTTTGATTAAAGGTTATGAAACACCATTGACTAAATTTACTCATTCATTTAATGAATTCAACACCATGAGAAATAGTTATGTTTAATCAACCAATTTATCAAAATAAGAATTCATAAGAACAGTTCACGGTACCTTTAAAGGAGCATTTTGTCTCAGATATTCATTTTCGTTTTTAATTCTTTAGAAATGTCATATATATATATGTGTGTCTAATAATGGTTCAATCGTGAATTTGGAGCATGTTACATGTTTCAATACTGAGGAAAGTAGCGCTAAACAGTAAACATGCAGTAATAATGTGTCGTAAATGTAGCAAGCTGTAAACAAATAAGTAATTGACTTCCATACAAAATATTTATCTGCTATAATTATACAATGTAAGCTGACAGAGCAAAGGCAGCAAAAGATATCTCATATATATTGTACTCCTCTTACATAACGCTACTTAACGATTTGAAACAAGAATAAAAACAAGCATTAACGTCCTGTACTGAAAAAAAATGGTCATAAGCTGAATACTTAGGTATTTTCTATTTTACTACAGAAGGAAATTACAACATATTCAATTAAAATCAAATTTAAATCATAGGTCGGCCATTTTGCTAACAGTATGTCATCATTTAAATCCCGATAAAAGGTAAAATTATTACTTGTTATACCATTCAATTTTAAATATTAAATCTATCTTAGTTTACGTTGTTTTTTGAAATTGCTTTAAAAAATTGTCAACAAACAAGATCATTAGAAAATAATGATTGTTTCAGACGTGTTTATATGCATACATTTTAATGGACTATTATGGTTTTCTGCAGAAATGAGTAAAATGTTGTTCCGTTTTGCGTAAAAGTCAAAGATTTAAATTATTTTGCACAAACCTTTTATTATTTAGGTAGATGACTAAGTATGTTATTTTTTACCAATTTTAACACTAGTCACGTGGAAATATGCCATTACCGTAAAATAAGTGATGCCGCGAAATTAGTGATGTTGAGCATTATGGAAATCAGTATATTTTTGGAAACTGTAACAAGATACAAAAAATAGAAAGATTTTTAAGGAAAAAAGATAGCATTTCTGTGGCATTTCTTTAACAAGGGGTTCATACGATGGGCGCGCATCCTCAAAATTCTGATACCGCCAAGCGTTTTTCAACTGGTATTTTGAAGAAAAAAAACATGTTTTGTACCAAGGAAAAAGAACTAATATTGAAAATATATTTATGAATTAGATTTTACAATTAACTAACTTGCAGTTGTCTGAAACTTTCAATTTAATTGACAATTTCTCAATTTCTGCAACATTTCAACACCGGGTGTACGCATAATCCAGTATCCAAATCGCATTTGAACGCGAAATACTGACGAGAAGGGGAAGACTTGTGTCAAGGCATTTGTAATATTAAAACTAGAAACAATGAGATATTTGCAAAAGAAATTAAATTCAAATCTATTCTGATTGTTTTACATTACTTGTTGTTGTTCAAAATACCGGTCGGTATCAGATTTTTGAGAATGCGCGCGCCTCATATGACCCCCTTCTAACAAGTATCTCTTTCCATTGTGGGTTCGTATCCTGTTCGACCATTTTTGTAGCTAACTTAAAACGTCGGTGATTCTACTCGTGTGACTGTCGCTTCCTTGAAAAAAATATGCACAGACAGCGAGGGCAACTAGAAGGCCTTCAGTAAATCTTCAGTGTCGTCATTTGACATGTACGACGTCGCTGAGACGTACTCACTAGTGTGCATAAATCAAATATAGAAGCATGTGAATTAAGCAGATGAATATATATGAGCTGCACCATGACAAAACCAACGTAATGGGTTTGCGACCATGCTGTTCGCTATCATTTTCTCTACTTGTTATAGAGTTTGGAAGCGAACAGCATGGATCCTGATCAGACTGCACAGATGCGCAGGCTTGTCTGGAGCCATGCTGGTCGCAATCGCATTACGTTGGTTTTGTCATGGCGCGGCTCAATTATATATCAGTCTTTCTACCCAGACACCATTTCCAAACATTTGTAACTAGTAAAATTTAAATGAAATTTCAATAAATATCTTATACAATGTACACATGTATACTTTAAGCCAACAAAATATTGTAAGAATTTAGTTTACATAATAAATTTAAGATAACCATACCTAAAACTGAAGCTGATATAAACAGTAGAAACAATGAAGACCTCATCTTGTTTGGAGGATGTTTTTGCTCTTTTGCACTAAATCTTTATGTTCGCTTCCTTATCAATTTGGATTTGACCTATCAAGATACTAGTTTTGTAGTCACGATATTTAAAGATAAGGCCCGACCTGCCTAAATAAAAATCTACAATGAACTGCACTGAGAATATGTGATTGACTGTAAAGCTAAAGCGTAAAATATTTTGTTGTACAATTATTAAATTTAAACTATGTTTTGTAATGTTGGTTATCAGTATATCTGCTGACATGTTTGAACCAGGAACATTAATTATGATGACCGTAATATCTACATACCGTCTTTCGTAATTAACTAGATCTCATATGTGGATTGCTGCATATCACATTACACTATATAGAAGAATTAGATTCTGTTTTTATTTACACTTTTAATACAAACTATGTGTTCTATATCAGCCATGCATCATAATATAGTTAATTACCAAACATATATATTCTATAAATAGGCTTCAATTTTTTTTTCATGCTATACTCTGATAAACTGATATAGTAATGAAAAGGTGGTTTAACTATCGTGTCATCTTTATTTTACATACGTACAAGGCTGTATGGGGTACATTATTGGAGAGGTCATCAGACCTCTCCATAGTGTTCAGACTGATTGGTGGAGGCATCCATTTTTGCGTATTTGATTGCAGTGAATGAAACTCATTTTAAGCGTAAAATCATTAGGAGCAGTCTATATAAATTGTTTTGCGCATGCCCGTTTTCAGAATACGGCTCAACTTAAACGAAAAATTAACATCGAAGTTACCTAGAAAAATAGGAAAATATCGTTAACATTTCTTAACACTACGTAGATGCTTCATTCCGTTTAATCCTTTAAACTGTACATGTATTTATAATCGATTACCGTATTGTTTTCTGAATAACGTTTCTGATAAATATAGTTACGGTGAACATTATAGCTACAATATCACCATTTACTAAAAATACCGTCTCCGTAGTCGAGAGGTTAGAATCGATGTCTTACAATCCAGTTAACTCTCTGACGTGGGTTCGATCCCCGGGAAATTTTTTTTGTTACTTTAGCGCGGAGGAAGGTTGTCTAGTACTGGTGTAACTCTCCGGGAACGGTGGTTATGAATCTACCCGCCTATATGACTAAAATACTGTTGGGAAAAGGCGTACAATTAAACAAACAACAAACAAACATATTATATGACCGAGTGAACCGTGTATTGAACCGGTATGTCTAAATAACGCAAAAAGAGATTTTTTGGCGTAAATGGCATAAATTTTACCTCAAGTTTGATTTTCTTCTAATATTTTGGTTAGAGGCATGCAACTTTATATACTGTGTATTCCAATAAACAGTATATAATAGTATAACAGTTTATAACAGTGTATACTGTTTATTCCAATCAAATGATATCAACATTTTTTATGTAAACCCTGGACTTAAAATTGTTTGATTATCATACTTTATACCCCTTTTGGAAAATGTAGAGGAAATGTTTCATTATATTTAACAAAATAGTAACCGAAAATTTGCTTTTTGAACTTTACAAGAAACTTTTATTTGGATATTACTTTAAATATCTATATACTTTTTCTACAAAGGGAACTGAATTTAAAATACAAATGTAAATGATATAATATTATGTATCATTAAATGTACATTAAGTAATTTTATATTTTTCTTTTTTGTAGAAAAAGCATCCCGAATGCGCCAAGAAAAAAGTTCATTTCTCCGGCATATAATCTTTTAAAACATTAAAAATGATGAAGTGTAAAACAACCTTCCATTGCATTATATATAATAAAATTTTTAATTCTATTTTGTTTAATAATTGTAATTTATAACCATTCATTGTGTCTTTTATGCCATATAATATCCCCAAATATTTTCAAATTAAACAAATCTTCCACAGCAGCAAAATACCTCTCGCATGCTTCTTTTTAAAGAAGCAAACTTGTTAAAAAGTTCTGGGAATGAAAACGAGACTAAAATTGTAGG
Source organism: Ruditapes philippinarum (assembly GCF_026571515.1). NCBI lineage: Eukaryota > Metazoa > Mollusca > Bivalvia > Venerida > Veneridae > Ruditapes > Ruditapes philippinarum. The sequence goes on along the minus strand of NW_026863844.1, from coordinate 18,421 downwards.
CTCTGTCCGAATGGATCACCGCGTGGTTCTAACGCTGTGAAATGTTTATATTGATTGGTTATGTTTCATATTAATTCTAAATAGAAGAAAAACTTTTTATTTGCACTAAAGCCCTAAAAAGAGCCATTGACAAAGCATCAATATAAGTATATACATACACAAATATAAACATGGCAATACGTGACAAGAAGTCGAGATGGCATGTGTGTTCACGGGAAATAATTCTTTGGTAAATGGAAAAGTAGCTCATACACTTTAAGCTGATTCACTGTGCTATATAAAATTACCAAACCAAAGAGCTTCAGGGTACAATATTAAACAAAGAGTGGTTTCACATGACATCTCGCTTGGGAGAGGCAGAATGATGTAAATATTACAATACGACAAAACATATTAATTTCTATATAATAATAATATGGTTAACGAGGTTGGATGCTCCTACATAATATGTTGATATCATTTAAGGATTTTGCTCTTTCTTGGAAAGGGGCGCTATCCACAAATGATACGTAGTGCTAAATATGATACATTCACCAACACATAAATGCCCCATCGAAAAAAAACGAAAACGAAAATATAGAGCACATGATGGTGATCTGTACATAGCAACGGCATTATAAACAGAAAGATTAGGAGTCTCCATCAACGGAACCATTTTTTTAAAGGTATCTATGACTAGGTTATCGTCAAAGTACTAAATATTATGCATACACCATAAAGCATTTTGTTTGACCAAAAAGATTAAAGTAGTCTTATAAAATGATATAGATATATCTATATATATTTTATCGAGTCACCGTTTTCATTTTAGATGAGTTAACCCTTGACAGAAAGGGTGAATATCAACAGCCGGTTATAATATTTATAATTTAAAGCAATTTATTTTACAAAACGTTTTGTCTTAGTAAGCATTAACCTAGA
>NW_026863844.1:0-12500 GCF_026571515.1 Ruditapes philippinarum | reverse complement strand
ACGTACGCTTAATTTTGCCTGGGGACGCATAAACATTACCGATTGTTTACAAAACCACAAATACACAAATGCGTCCGGGGCTGGGCGTGTTAGTCTAATAGGTAGGCCGTCGCTATGCACATCGACCCGTAAAGCGATTTAGCCAATCAGCGAAAAACGCCTTCAGATTTTTAAAAGGGCTGTACAGTAAATGTTTTTCCAGATATAACACGGGGTAAATAATTTTTTATAGATAACAGTTGTTTGGGAAATTTAGCAATTTTTACCGGGACAAAAGGAAAAAAATTATCGATTTTTAAACCCCAAGTTTTAAAGACTTTTTTTCTTAAAATTACAAATGATTTAAATTTTTTTAAAATTTTGGGTGGGAAACTTTTTGGGCTTTTTTTCTGGGCCAATTTTGCTTTGTTTTTTTTTTTTTCAAAAACTTTCTTAAAAGTTTTAAGAGTTTAAGAAAATTGTGCGAAATGCCAGGACAAAAAACCAAAAATACACATACCCTTTTCTTTTGATATTTGACAAACCCAAAATTAACCCAAACACCCGGGATTTCACGTTCGCCAGAAACCCTAAAATTTTCGCACAAAAATTCTCGTTTTACCAAAGCCAAACATGCGAATGAAATTGTTCCCCCTTTTAATTATTTAATCAACATTAAATCTTTAAATATCGATCTTCAATTTGCCCCCTTTTGGAAAGATATTTGCTAAAATAATTGTCGATCGGGTGAATCTCTTACAACACTGTGTGAAGCTGTACACGATTTTCCTATTCATTTCCGCTAAACGCTGCCTATATACATTTTACGTTTTTTTTTTTACAAATAATAAAACTTTTTGTCTTTAGAGTTGACTTATTTAAACCAGAATAAAATTTGATTTGGTATAAAAGTGGAAAAAAAAAAAAACGATTTCCATGTGTTGATTGCATTATAATTAATATAATTTCATAAAATAAATATTAAACAACAAAACAACTAAACTTTATACTATGTAGTTCAGAGTTTCTTTTGAATAGCTATAAACTTCTCTTGAAGATTCAAAATATCAGCAATGCTATTGTGAGCATTGAATGACTAATCTGTAAACATATAAATTGCGACGCGCTTTTGGACTCCAACTTTTTCAGGGTTGGGAGTCCATGGACTCCATGTTTGAAAGTCCTAGTGAGAACCCTGGACACCCTTGGCATTATTTCGATGTTGAAAGCTATTTTGTGCATAATGAATATCTTAAAATTAACATATATAAGTAAAAACGTTAACAACAATGCCGGATATAGATTATTTTGTTTAACTAATTTATAGAGACCTGATATAAATTTCTACTTAATATAGAAAGGAAATACAGTTTTTTATTTATCATTCCATTCAGAGTTATAATCAGTGTCATTAAGTTGATAATTTGTTGACACTCCCTGAGAAGGGAGATAATTCTATATGTACTTGTGAATCGCATAGCTACATATCAGTTAAACAATGTGTCTTGGGGTAGTCTTTGGGTGTCTTGGGGTATTTTTGGTGTGTCTTGGTTTAGTCTTGGGGTGTCTTGGGGTAAATAAACCGACCATGCAAAAATTGTCCATAAAAATCAACTCGAATAAAAGAATATTTTAAATATTGTTCTTATTTGTGCCTTTTTTTAAAGTTCTGTAAGAGGTGATCCGGGCTTATTTTTTAGAACTGATTTGCAAAAAAACAAAGACATAATTATTAAAGAAAAGAAAACAAATTAAAATGAATCTAATTCAAATGTTGCCAGTGTTGTTTGATAATAATGTTTAGTTGTTTAATCAGCGGACCATGCAATTAGTAGAAAACATTTCCCTTTGTGGATGAAGAATATAAACTTACATAGTCCCCCCTCAATGTAGCCAGGAAAAATATAGTGTCATCAGGTGCTAAGACAATGTACATTGACAATTGTGACATACCGGTACCTTTGATCTTATGTCAGGGCAGGAGTTCTTATGTCACGCTTAAGATGTTTGTATTGATTAATGATATGCACAATGTTTTAGCACTGACCAACTGAAGACCAATCAAAATGAAGTAACTCAATGGTTAGACACTCCAGCAGCCAATCGTGTTCGATAAGCTCCATCTCATAGACTTTTTATACGCCCGTTTAAAAAAAGGGTTGTTTTATAGATTCCCCTGGCGGCGGCATCTGATTTTCAACTGGAGCATATCTCCCACATCTATGAAGAAATTTTAATGAAACTTCATAGAAATGTTAACCACTATGAGAAGCCGTGTCATGCGCATGTACCAGGCCTCTAGGTCAAAGTTCACAGAGGTCATAGAAAAATGCTTGTTTGGAGCAAAACTTCTACATGCATAGAGGGATTTCAATATAACTTGGCACAAATGTTCGCTATTGTGCATATAGGCATAGTGTCGCGGTGCAAATTTAACATAAAGTGCGCAATTTATATAAAACATAAGCTTTGTCTCCGGTTTTCCATGGTAAACAAACAGATTTTAAGAATTCAAGCTTCCTATTACATCAGTAATTTTCCGCTTGTCCTACAGGATATCAGCATTTTGTACTCTTCCTGCATGGATCTCTACTTGTCTACTGCTGACAACTAAAATTTTCATTCATGTGAATTTTTTTTTTTTTTTTAGAATAAAATACCTGAGCGGTGTCACGACAAAACCAACATAATGGGTTTGCGACCAGCATGGATCCAGACCAGCCTGCGCATCCGCGCAGTCTGATAAAGATCCATGCTGTTCGCTATAAGTTTCTCTGCTTGTTATAGGGTCTGTAAGCGAACAGCATGGATCCTGATTAGACTGCGTGGATGCGCAGGCTGGTCTGGATCCATGCTGGTCGCAAACCCATTATGTTGGTTTTGTCATGACACGGCTAACCTAAAACAATAATGAATATGCAAACTTGTGTTCTATTGAAAATAGATTTTGTTGAATTTCATGAAAACTTTATCAATTACAGTAGATATATTAATTTAATATTTGGCGTTTTATAGTCGGAAGTTTTTTTCCCTCTGATTTTAAAAAATTAATGTATGTGAGAAAATATGAAGAAAAATAAACTTTAACATTATTGACTCATTATTATTGAGTCAGTTTCTCAGAAGATATTATGTTCACTTACAGAAGTAAGACATGACATCATTAGAAGAGGAAGAAGTATGGTGTGAAGTGAGTGATGACGAGATGTATAATCCAGGTAAAATGAAAAAAGGAACATGGGAACCTACTGCAGAAGATATCCTGAAGGTGTTTGAAGAAATCAAATCCAAAAAGGTAATACCACTGTTTGTAAAGAAATGACGCGTCAATTTGTGAAGAAATGATTAATCAAATCCTAAAATTAATACCAAATATTGTGAAGAAATCAAATCCAAAAAGGTAATACCACTGTTTGTAAAGAAATGACGCGTCAATTTGTGAAGAAATAATTAATCAAATCCTAAAATTAATACCAAAGATTGTGAAGAAATCAAATCCAAAAAGGTAATACCACTGTTTGTAAAGAAATGACGCGTCAATTTGTGAAGAAATAATTAATCAAATCCTAAAATTAATACCAAAGATTGTGAAGAAATCAAATCCAAAAAGGTAATACCACAATTTGTGAAGAAATCAAATCCAAAAAGGTATTACTACAATTTGTGACTGAAGTTATTATAAACTTATTTCTTACATGAAGATCTGATTTTCACCATATAATATTTGTTTCGCCTTCATTGTGTTTTGGATTTCCTGAAAAAGCTAATTTTAGCAATGCAATCAAACTGTCCTTTACAGATAGGCATTATAAGACGAAATACCAATGTACCGTTGTCCATGGGAAGTAAAACAAATTGCTGATTTTTGTTAGAAAAACAATTTTTGAAGTTATGTGAAACAAGTAAACTGGAAAAAATAGACTCAATTTAAAAGTAAACTGGAAAGAATAGACTCAATTTTTAATGGTCAAGATTGTTTTGCAAGTTTCCCTGCGGGTTATAACTGCACAATGCCATATTTGTTCTCGAAATTGTGAAAATATTGATACCTACTCAATATTGATTTTCTAGTGATTAAAAATAGAAACCGCATCACTTTCAAAGTTATGAAAGCTAGCCGATGATAGGGATATGAGAAGGTAACAACCTATTGCTGATCATAAGATCATAAAGCATAGCGTTTTTAGGAGCTGATTTTAATCAGATTGGTGTACATTAGATTCTACCTTTCCATTAAAGGTGTTGGATTTACACTGGAAATGCCCAGGGAGGAGACATCCTGATACTGATGTCAAGAAGGAGGAAGACAATAAGGAAGAAAAAGTTACAACACCAGTCAAACAAGAGGAGAAAAAGTGAGTTGTGTATTTAGATGAAAGTTACAATCAATTTAATCAAGTTATGTCCCTTTATCTATTCTAAATAATAATGCTATTACCAAAAAAGACTGAATATTTTTCTTTCACATTCGAAAGAAAAATCATAATTTGTGCTATTTTGCTATTCATCTTGGAGGCATATTTTCGGTCTTTGCCATGGGGCTTATGTTGCCCTGCCTCTGCAGTGCTCTTGTTTTAATTTTATTAACAAATGGTAGATCTGTACATACTGTTACAGCATCAGAATTTATCCATAAGTTCCAACAATACAAATATAGTCAATTCAGCATGACAATGAAAAAATGAGCACAATCACGCTTTAAGGTTTATTAATTTTCAGACCAAGTATTCCGAATGAGTTTGATTTTGACGAGGATGATATGGGGGGAAGTAAAACTGTTATCACACCGAGGAGAACTCCAGGTTTAATTTTCTTCATTATTATTGTGTTAATTTTATTGAGAAATTACAACTTACGTTTTTACCTTGATTATTCCAAAAATAGGGAGAGCAGTTGTGTTGACACAGGCCTTGGCGTCAGCATCACATTTTGGTTAAGTTTTTGCATGCAAGTTGGTATGTCAAAAACTACTGAAGGCAGTTAGTTGAAACTTCACATACATATTTGAGAGCACAACAGGAATATGGATTTTGACAGAATTATTTCTTTTTTAACTGCTTCATTATCCAGCCTCTTTTTTTTTACTATCAAGCACTGATAATTATAGTGGAGGGAGCTGTCCTACCTACAGCTCTTGTTGTAATAGAGAAATTCATGTACTTTTTAGTGCACAAGGTCATTGACATTTCTGAAAAGGTTACCCTTGTATATTTGTTGGAGAACCTGACTTTAAAACAATCCTGTTGCTTGTTAATTTATTTTTTTAAATTAATACATTATGTCTATGTGGATTGGCAAGAATAATGTTTGAACACACCGCTTAACAGGTCTTTCTTTTGACAAATTTTTGGGCTGAAAATATTCCCTTATTGTAATTTTAACTGTCTAATGGCAAATAAATTCTGAATAAAAATAATCAGTAGAGTGATGTGTATGATATTAGTAGGGTATGTTCAGGGTAACTGCAACTGAACAGTGACATTTTTAAGACTAAAATTATCGTCAGTTATGAAACAGATTAGCGTTTGCTGCAAATTTACGAATATATTAATAATAAATTAGATAATTGATACTTGTGTTTGATATCTAAGGACAGGTTAAAAAAAAATTCCCCTTGCATTGACCCTGGCCTATATATGCCAAATCCCAGACAGGGGACAAAATCCTGGGCTCCCGCCTTGGGATCAAATTTCCCTGATTTTCAAAACTTAGGCTCTAGTCTCAAAATGCTTGCAAGAGCCTACATAAACCTACAAAATGTCTGATATGTATAAATGTTTCAGACATTCCGAAAAGTGCAGGCCCGACGAACCTGACCTGTAAAATTACGTTCGGACTGGGAAAAATTCGGTCCGACTGTCCGGTAACAATCTTATGTTGGTTTTGTCGGTAACAATCCGGGAACAAATGACGGCAAATGTACTAACCTATAAATAAAAAGTGATTTGCATAAGTATGTTGTATGATCAGTAAATTTTTTTTAATATTTCTAGGATCTGTCCCCAAGTCACAGAAGAAGGAAGCCAAGATGGACAAGATCCTTAAAGACATGATGCAGCAAAGGAAGCTACAGGCTGCTGAAAGAGAGGCTCGTAAACTGGCCGGGAACAAATCTCCACGGACACCTGCTAGTCCAGGCAGAGCAAGGATAGGTAGCCCGGCTGGTTCTCCTCGGACTCCAAACAGACAATCTCCGGTGAGGATCGGTGCCGGACAATCGGATCAGATCACGACCACTCCTGTTAGACCCCCTTCTGAAACCTTCAGTGCAATTCAACCAGGAAAACTAGACTCTCACAATGTTAGCAATAGCAAAATACATGACAATGGTTTTAATAATTCAAGTTCTGGTATTAAAAATCAAGTGCAGCAGTCTACACCTAGTGTGTCGACAGCTCCATCAAATAATATTGAGACCCAGTCTAAAAATTCAAATTCAGGGGAGGCAACTCCTCAAGCTTCACAAGGTGCTGATCCTTCACAAACAATGCAAAGGGAGGTAACTTCAAATCCACATGCTCCTAGCCAGATTCAGCAAGTTAACCAGCCAATGAAAACAGCTGAAACAAAAGCTGAAAATACTGAAATTAAACCTGAAGCCCCAAATCCTCCTACTGAAAAAATGGATACAAGTTGATAAAAGAAATTAAATAGAAAGAAAACAGTAACAAAACAGTGAAAATCTTCTTGCTTTTTACACAAAAAGTGTCCACAAAATATGTTACTCATGATATATACAGCAAAGGAATAGTTAAAGAAACCCAAATAGCTGTTTTATAAATGTTTAATACAATATACATGCTACATGTATACATATTGCAATTGAATTGCATACAAACTCTAATTGACATATTTGTAATAGAAATCTTATGGGTTATAATAGAAATGAGCATTTTAAACCTGAAAGGCCTAGAAGTCCATTTTTGTATCTTAAAAAATGTTACATTTATTTTTTCAAATGTTTAGATAGTGGATTTAGAGCATGTTAACTGAAGAAAAAAGCGGTAAATGTACACTTATGTGTCATAAAGGCAGCATAATGTAAATAAAGTAGTATTTGACTTCCATACAAATTACTAATTCACTTTGATTATGCAGTTGCCAACAGAGCAAAAGAATCAAAATATAGTTAATCTACAAGTCATGACAAATGAAAAAATTGGGGAACCATTACAAGATACTAAAAATTAAAAAAAAAGTTGAGAAATAAAAATGATAGCATTTCTTAGACAAAATGAGCCTTTAAAACAATTTTTTATTGGATATGTTTAATATTTATTGCCCAAATGCTGAATGATTGAGCAACACTATGAGGTAAATCATGGCTTGTTTGGGAGCAAAAAGCACCATCTTATGATCAGACAGGTACATTTCAAGAGGAAATAATTTTTCCCCTATTGCTCTTTGTTTAAGCAAAGAAAAATTATTATAAAATATTTTGCTGCTTAATTTTGAAAAGGCAGCTTTAAGTGTATAATGAAACTGAATTGTTGTGCAATGAAATATGTGTACAGGACAGTAACTGGACTATGTCTAAATAAAATAAATGAAAGTGCAACAGTATTTGTTTTAAACTGCTTCCGGTCATTTAAGACCACTATTGTATGTTTGTAAGTCTGGTACTTATTAATTTGTTTAATTGCTGTAATATATAGGAAGCAAGGTATGATATTGTGTTATATATTCATATAACCTTATGATTTTTTTTTTATGAAAATACAGGGGTATCCATGGCCAAATGGTTACGGTCATTGACTTCAGTCCACCTGCCCCTCAATTTTGTGGTAGAATTTTTGAATTCTTTCATGAGGATGCAATCCAGTTAGCTTACTAATTGCAGATGGTTCTACTTGTTTGACCGTTTTGGCACCTTAGGTCTTCCCCCACCAGTAAAGCTGGAAAGACGCCATATGACCTTTGTTGGTTTCACCTAATACCAAACAAAAGAATGAAAATAAGATATTTTCAGTTGTAGACTTACAGTGTAAATGTACTTTATTGTCAGCTATTACATAGATATTTTTCCCTTTAACTGCTTGATACTTGGTTATTTACAGTTATTTTCTCACATTACCTGCTTGTTTTCATTCATGTTTTCTTGAATTGGATATTTTGATCATTACCAGAGTTGTTTCCCTTTGACCTGCATATTTAATTGAATTAATAATTTGGTCATTATTAGAGTTCTCTCCCTTTGACTGGCTTGTTTCGTTGAATTAATAAATAAAGTGATTATTGACAAAGTTCTTTCCCTTTGGCCTTCTTGTTTTCTTCTGTATAATTGCAGTACAATTTGATCCTATGATGACTATTTGCTATAACTGTTTGTTTTGATGTTTAAGTGAAGATTATGAGACATTTTATGTTGCTTTTTACAGTGAATAAGAAGTGACTTATTATTATTAACATCATAGCTTAACTGTTCAAATTATGTATGAATGCAGGATGCCATAAAATTAAGTGTTAATTTACTATATGGTAAATATGCTTAGGAACATTTATAAAACATGACACTGTAGATGTGTTCTATTCCTTTTGTGATGAAGAAAGGGAAATGAAAAATAAATGAGTGAATCCAACACTTTAAATTTGTTTTAATTAAATAAAATCATTTATTGATTGTATCTAGAATATTTTTTTCAGCTTATGATAACAGAGCTTTATCACATGCATGTATTGTTTTGCAACATTTCATTTTGTTGTATTTCATTAAATGAGTCGCGTCACGAAAAAACCAACATAATGGGTTTGCGACCAGCATGGATCCAGACCAGCTTGCGCATCCGTGCAGTCTGATCAGAATCCATGCTGTTCGCTACAAGTAGAACAACTGATAGCGAACAGCATGGATCCTGAACAGACTGCGCGGATGCGCAAGCTGGTCTAGATCCATGCTGGTTGCAAACTTATTATGTTGGTTTTGTCTTGACGCGGCTCAAATGTAACATAGAAACAAATTGCATTAAAATTTATAGACAGGACTGAGAAGAACTCTATGCTTTTATTGATCTCTTCTCACTCCTGTAGGCACAAGTATTTTGTAAAATTAGGTAGATGTTAAATAGATAATAAATGTATAACAATTTGAAAATTGTTGGGAATTATCTGATTATTTGTATTTCAGTGTTTCAGTTTGGTTTCATTATCTTTATAGATCTCTTGAAATAATAAAGCCTAAAATACATGTTTTTGTCTCAGGTGAGTGATCTAAAGTCATCATGACCGTCTTGTTTTATATATAAACCCATCTGAAAGACTTCTCTTACTTGAAAGAAGTGTGAACGTATGAAGTATGAATATCAAGATCTAATATATAAACTTGTACACATTAAAGTTGAAAGTTTACAAACATACAGGTTTCATTATTTCCAGCATTGACATGACATTGTCTGTTGTCTTTAATACTATCCTTTCAAATAACTCCTCTGATATCATATGACTATTTGGTGGGGCATGCATGCACTGTTTATTTGGATAAAACTATTACAAAGTTGTTGAAATGGTTGAATGAGTCCTTTAACGTAAGTGCCATATAAAATCATACAAAATATTTTATCAAAAGTAATACAGCCAAGAATCCCAAGATTGTTGTTGTGTTGCATTTTCTACTGAATTAGTGTAGGTATATTTAGTATCAAAATTGGTTGACCCCAGCACACTTGTTATATTGACCTGAAAGAGAAACTAGCTTTAAAAACTTTTTGCTGCAAAGAACTAAAATATTTGGTAATTATCATAACCATGTGAATTTGTACAAGTTATGTAAATCGAATCCCTTCAGGGTGTCTAAATTGAATAGGCTGATAAAGGTTTATCATTTAAATCCAATTATCTGGAATTTAAAATTGCCCTATACATGCGATATTTGCCATATTGCTGTGCCTAGTTAACCTCTTCAAAGGTTCTATAACTTTTCCCCTGGGTCAAAAATAGTCTTGGCAATTTGTCAAAGGTGAGCGATCTAATGTCATCATAGCCGTCTTGTTTATATATATATATATATATATATATATATATATATATATATATATTATATATATATATATATATATATATATATATATATATATATATATATAAAGCCGTCTAAAAGACTTCCCTTGTTTAAAATCAGTGTAAACTCGGTTAAAATGGACTTGACACAACTATACGAATATCTAATATATGAGCCGTGTCATGACAAAACCAACGTAGTGCGTTTGCGACCAGCATCGATCCAGACCAGCCTGCGCATCCGGATCCATGCTGTTCGCTATCAGTTTTTCTTCTTGTTATAGATTTTGGTTAGCGAACAGCATGGATCCTGATCAGACAGCGCGGATGCGCAGACTGGTCGGGATCCATGCTGGTCGCAAACGCCCTATGTTGGTTTTGTCGTGACACGGCTCAAATATTTTTACACATAATTCGTTAGTACTTTGTTTCAAGGGGAGCAGTGGTTAAAGTGTCTGCCTCTCAATACAGAGATCATGGGATTGAGCCCTAATAGGGTCACAACCATGTATCTTCATACGCCACCCGTTCTGGTTGGAAGCGAACATGAAAGTGATTAATATAAGTTACAAGAACTTGTTTCGCAATCGAGCTCAAATAAATAAGTTTTAACATCGAGGGAGACAACTGAGCCCAACAATGTCTTTAAATCATGCACACGAGTATTATCCCCTTACATAAAGTGAAAATCGTCAAACACGTTTCAAATCGGCAAAAAAATTATCAATCTTTGTTCTGAATTGTATTCCAGGCATTTTCAAATGTCATAAATAAATTTATATGTGTGTATGAAGTACATCTGAAGTTGACAATTTATTTTACATTAAAAGACACATTATGCGTCAGAAATAAAACATGAATTTTATAATGATTGAATAATGTTTTTAAAAGTGTCGGATGCTTATTACCTGTCAAAGTGAAATAATTTGAGCCGCGTCACGACAAAACCAACATAGTGCGTTTGCGACCAGCATGGATCCTGATCAGACTGCGCGGATGCGCAGACTGGTCTGGGTCCATGTTGGTCGCAAAAGCACTATGTTGATTTTGTCGTGTCGCGGCCCATTTGTCATACAAGTATTACGTGACACTTCATCGAATATATAACTTCACTGGTCCGTGAGGTGTAGTGTATTGGTATAAATGTCGGACTACTGATCTGGAGGTCTCTGGTTCGATTTTTTTTACCAACACCACGTTATGATTATTTTTTTTAATTCACTTGCAATAATTTATTTGAAATCGTTTAATTACACCTAGTTTTAGAAAACCTTTTTAAGTGGTGTTTTTATACACAACTATATTTTTTATTTCGTTACAGTATCTTTCAACTGTTCTCTTTGGACATTATGCAATCGTATATATATTAGCGCATACACGCTATGAAGGCAGTTATTAAAAATACTAATTCTGATAGGACACACAAGTAAAATATTTGACATAGCTTTAATAGAATGGCAATTTAAAAATTAAAAGAAAAAAATAAGTTACTGATATATGATTCGGACCTTCCAGTTTACGTCTTCATTCTGCAAGTGAAACCCTTTACCAACTGCGTAAGGAGGGATTATGAATTTACACCATTTTAATAATTGGATATTTTACATTCATATCGATTTACAGGTAGATCGTAACGTTTACGGAATTTACCAACTTCTGGGCAAATACAAGAGTGCCAGTTGGTGGACAATAGCAAAATGTAAACAAAATAGTATTTTGACTTCTTTACATGTACAAAATACTAATTCACTATAACTGCACTTATTGCCAGAAAACAACGATTGGAAAAGATGGTTCATGTAATTGGCAAATGAGAAACTTTTTTGAGGCTATAAAATTACACCAAAGTAAAAAAAAGTATTGCGAAATAAAAATTAAAGCATTTATAAGGCATTTAAGTTTCTTTATTTTAAGCATCAAAATCTGCTATTAGTTATTATGTCTGAAATACGTTTCAGCTCGACTCGACGAAGTATATGGAGAGCTGTCCAACTCGCCCCGGCGTCCGCGTCCAGATTTCAGATTAAAGTTAAGGTGCCGTGAAATATTTTTCACATAACTTTTTTCATTTCTTAAAGTAAACCAACTTCAACTTCAAATATATGTTTCTTATCATCAACCAAATCTTATGTGACGGGTTCATAACTCTTAGCCCAAATTTTAGATTTATCTCCCCATTGAACTAGAATTTTCCTGGACATTTTTTTTATTTTTTACTATAAACCTTTTTAGTTTTTTAAGTTATCTACCTCAGTCTTCAAATACTTAGTCCTTATCTCAATAACTAATTTATGTGACAAGGTTCATAACTCTTGAAGCAAATATATACATTTTATCTCTCTTTTAATTTGGGATTTTCCTTTTTAAGAAATACTATAACTCCTTTACTTTTTAAGGTATCTACTTCATACTTCAAAATATATATTTCTTATCATTACACACATGTTGTGTGAATGGTTCATACTCTAACCCGTGACTATTTTTCCTTTGATTTGCGAATTTTTTTAACAAAGCTATTTTTTAACAAA